>NW_015635085.1:366471-395995 GCF_001515625.1 Sinocyclocheilus rhinocerous
AAGAGTCAAGTTTTAAATGGGAAAAATATAGAAACTCTTTGGTCATTTTTGAGCGAGATGCTAACGGTCTAATCAGATTCAATGATCTATGCTAAGCTACAGCTAAAAGTGCTACGCCAGACCCGGAGATCGGCTGAATGGATTCGAAAACAGTAAAACTCAACTGTTTAACTCTAGGGGAGTTGGAAAATGAGCCTATTTTAAAAAATAGTGGAGTGTTCCTTTAAGATTGTTACCTTTTCCTGACCCCTGTAGCACACACGCATGTTACGCACACATATGGCACGTTTAAGCACTAGAATCCACTGAGACAGAGCTTGAATTTATGCTTTTACAGCTAAAAGTATTAAGAACAAAACGAGGCATTTATGCGTCCATGTTTGTGGCGTTCCAGACCAGAGTATGTGAGCAGCGTGAGTGAAAGCAGAGCGGAGTTGTGTGATTTCGCCTGAAGAGAGGAGTGGCTTTCTTTAAAGTCACAGCATCTGTTTTCTCTCTGCAGTTAACACACATCGGTTGTTTTGTGTTGACTGTGCACAAAAATCAGCAATCTACATTTGGGAATATTTCCTGCCATTATAATTCACATAAAAAAAACATTTATTCTGCCTCTGCGTTTCATTTAAAAAAGCTCTCTGATTTTTACTTTTGCAGTCATCTTGCACAAGCATTAATGTGGAGTCTCATAGATAGAGATTATGAAAGTAATTACACTGTTGGTTTACCAAACATACCTCAAGATATGAACATATGGCACATATTCATTAACACACAAATTATTTCATCCTCACTAATAGTACTAACAATATATGTGCTGTTGACAAAAACATCAACATTTGTATGAGTTTCTATCCCTCTCTGATTTGAGAAAGTAATTAAAATCCACGCTCCTGTGCTGTGAAGACAGTTTTATTGCTGTGATAGATTGCATCGAAGAGGGTCAGGACTGTAAACACAAAACTATCTCAAACAATCAACGGCATTACTTTTGGTAGCACTTGACCTCTGACCAGAATAATTCAGACTGGAGGAACACCATCCCACTTTCAAGGACACCAGAGACATGGCCGCAAGATGGATGGCTTCATTTCGCTCACAAAGACAGTGTAAGATGCAGTGTTACTTCACTGCCGCCTTGACCTGTTCTGGAGACAACAGCTATCTCAAAGCTTAAGTATGTTAGTAGCACAAAACTAGTGCTTTCTACTGTACATTTCTCAAAAGCATCATCTATGCAGTATGATTAATGAGAGCCTCAGACCACTTGTGAGTCCATTATGTGTAAGGAATAATTCTCATCCTCATGTTGTTCAAAACTGTATGATCCGCTTTCTTCCATGACACTGAAGAAGTCTTGTGAAAAAAGCAGTACTGAATGAGCACTTGCAGTGTACTTCAAATCTTTAATGTATGTTTAAATATTCACGACTGTTTCTTAACACACTTTTGAAAAGTGCAGTTTGTAATAATGCCAAACTAACAGTTTTACTTTACAGTACATTTTAAAGCATTATGTTGGAATTCATGCTTTAAAGAAGTACACTTATTTTGATGTTGACTAACATCCTAAAGCACATGTTAAGTACTTGATTATCATTTTAACTGTAGTGTGTTATTTGATGTTACATTTAAAGTTCATATTTTTTAAATGTAGTAAATTGCTATTTCATCATTGCCAAATGTGTAATTACAAATATATATTAAAATACATGACATGCAAGTTTCAATAGAATTCCAATTAAAGTACATTTTTGTTTACCATAAAATCAGTGCATTCCACAGTAACTTAAACCATATTTCAAATGCAATAAATTAATTATGAAATTACATCTAAAGATGTGCTTAAGCCCCCATTCTTTGGGTCATAAAATACTATAATAATCTATTAGGTTACACTTTATTTCGATAGTCCACTTTAGACATTCTATTAACTATAAGTAACTTTGTAACTACATGTCAACTACATGTCAACTAATTCTCATTAATTTGCAACTACATGTCTACTAACTCTCAGAGTAGACTGTTAGGGTAGGTTTAGGGTTAGTAGAATAAGTTGACAAAGAAAGTGTTAGAAGATAGTCTTAAGTGTTAAGCAGACAGTCTACTAATACTCGACTAACTGCTAGTTGACATGTAGTTGCAAAGTTACTTACTGCTAATAGAATGTCTAAAGTGGACTATCAAAATAAAGTGTAACCCCCTTTTTTTTTTTTGTAGTTATAGCTCTGGAAATGTGCTGAAATTGTTTGCTACATTAATAAATAATATATTTTTTAAATGTTCTACCCAAGACTGATTGATCAGAAGGTACACAAGTTGGTTTGAAGGGACATTTGAACCAAAAACAAAAAGACAAAACATTTACTCAAACTCATGTCTTTTCAATCCCTCATCTTTAAAACAAAAATGAAGATATTATTAATATTATCTCGTTGTCCATCCATTAAAAGTCTATTAACAAACAGAAGTCAAGCAAGCATATTTGAGCCATGATCTAAAAGTGGATCTGTCACCCATGGCTTTTCCATTTTGGCCTAGTTTTTGTTACATAAATAATGACACGGTGTGATATGTCATGTGTTGTTGTTCATCTGAAGTTTTATTTTCCAGATTTTAAGACCTGCTAAGGACCAGATTTTTATTATTTTATTACGTCCTGATATGGAAAGCCAGGGAATTCAATAGGGTGCCCTTTCTTTTTCACATGACTGTACATCTTGGATGGCCTGAGGGGGAGTAAAGTATCAGCAAATTTTCATTTTTGGGTGAACTATTCCTTTAAAAAGTATTTTCTGATGAATAAACGTCTTATGGGTTTGGAACAACATTTTCATTTTTGGTTCGACTAACCCTTTAAGCCATAATTTTAAATTTGATAATTAGTAATTTAACAAAACTCATTCGCCCATAGATACTTACTTGTTACCCTTGGTCTCTAAGGTCATGCGTTCAGGTTCTGTCATTTCCATGTAGTTCTTGGACCAGACGAATTTGGAGTCAGCGGTGAGGTTAGAGCACTCAAAATTCAGTGAAATGACGCCGTCATCGTCAACATTCACAACTATCTCGGTAGTTCCTGTGAGAAAGAAATGGCTTGTTGGATTTTGTTGAGAGTAGTTAAGTCTTGTTGATTTTGGTTTGTTTTTAGGGTTAACCTGGATTTAAAAACAACTCTAAACAGATTCCTCATTTGCAAAAGCACCCACTGTAAAGATTATGAGATTACGTGTAAAAAGAAAAAAAAAAAAGTAATTTTCAGAGGTATATCAAGTTATTTGAAGAGAGATCATGAAGACAAATGTATGAATTGTACAGAAGAAAAGGATAATTTTAATTTATTTCACATTGATTTCAATTTTATCTGCAGTAGCTTTTTTTGCAGTACAGTAAAATGTTATTTGATAAATTCTAGTTCTGTCTATTAAGCAGACAGTCTACTAATACTCTACTAACTGCTAGTTGACATGTAGTTGCAAAGTTACTTACTGTTAATAGAATGTCTAAAGTGGACTATCGAAATAAAGTGTTACCATCTATTATTTTAATACTGTATGTAATTTCAATTAACATGCATTTAAGTGTTTGAAAATATTATATTAAATTAACACTTAAGTATGTTTTTAAGTATATTATTTCCATAATACGTAGTGTTTTTAAAAGTGTTGTTCTTTTTCCACACAGGTGGAGCTGTCAGCTTCCAAATAACAAAAATGACAAAGACCATTTCAGTAGTTCATACTGTACGACAGCTTTGTGTGAGGAACAGACTGAGAGTTATTTGTTGAAGTGTCACGGTAGGTCCAAGGAAGACAAGGAAGATGAAGGTAATCCACATAAATGCTTTTAATTATAATCCACACGATACACGAAAGGTAAATACTTCAGGTAAAACAAACACATGTGACACCTAACAATAACCGACAGCAAACTGAACAGACAGGAGACTATAAATAGGGCAGATAACGAGGGGTGAGCACAATGAAGGAGATGAACAAATAATGAGAACTAATGGGATCAGGAACAGAACCAAATAAGGGCAAAACAGGAACTGGAAGGTACCAACAGAAAAAGTCCATAACTGTGACATGAAGATTGTCGTCCCATTGTAGATCTTAATTATCCTTCGTGATTGCCAACATTCAGACAATAATGACTTATAAATGACCTCCTATATATAATAAACACATGGAATTATGATAGTTATTAATGCAATTGTGCAATCAACCATCAGAATATCCCTGTGGTGTGTGCATAAGTTATAGTATTTTATTCTTTATGGGTAAATATGGCACATTATAATTTCTACTTTAATTGTGCTATTGCATGAAAGGGCAAACTCATAACTTGAGAGGATTATTCATATAATAGGAGCTAAAGAGCTCCTGTATTTGTGTACTAGTCACAGACTCCAGCCATCGATGACATAACTGAAGTATTTTTACATCTGACCTCTGAAAAAATGCCTCTAATCACACTGCTAGCAGGTACAAAATCTACTTTCAGTGCGTCTGCTCCGTTGGGGCTTCCTGGAAAGGCATAAGGCTGATTTACTGAACACTTTTGCTTAACAGCTTGTCTGAAGTAATATAGCCATCATGTGACAGCGTTAGGGGCTCTCTGTGCTTCCTCTATTCAACAATGCTTTGGGCCTCAGATGGTTCTACGTCCACTTGAATTCTGGCCAGTTGTTACAGACGGACAGCTTGTAAATGCCACAGCAATTACATAACATATTACCTTTGACTGAACCGGCACCACTCATATACTACAAATTACGTAGAGCCAGAGATGGGCACAAATACATGAGAATGTATTTAAAATAAAAATACAAAATACCAAATATCTCACTGTGAACAGGTCAAAACACGCATACAAAATACTGTGGAAAAATTATTTGATTTGCTCACTTTGATATGCATTGCATATCAGTTGACAGCAATTATTATATTTTGGTAACACTGTAGTATATGGACCAATTCTCATGATTGACTTGTTGCTTATTAGCATGCCTCTTATTAACATATTGGCTGATCATTAGTACTTATAAAGCACATATTCTGCATGGCCATATTCTACATCCCTAATCCTACCCAATACCTAAACTTAACAACTACCTTACTAACTATTTATAAGCAGTAAATTAGGAGTTTACTAAGGCAAAAGTCATAGTTAATGGTTTGTTAAAAGCAAGAATTGGAACTTAAAATAAAGTGTGACCTATATTTTTTGCAACAAGTAGAATCAACCATCACATCCTCACCTTATCTTACTTCCAGAAAATTCACCCATTAACAAATGTCTTTTTTGCTAGTAAATAATTTAAATGTCTGAAACCTAAAATACAACTTATGTGGTTGAAAACACTGAATAGCGCCAGACAAAGTGTTATAAAGAAACATGATGTGACTTGACTGGAGTGGCGAATTGCAGAGCTCATGCAAACATATCCACATGATCACGCTATATATGATCAAATGATTTCTTAACTACAGTTTTCTCACCGCTGTCATTTTCTTTGTGTTTATTTTGTTGTTGAGAAGCACACAGCACATATTTACATATTCATCTAAACAGCACTCTCAGTGTGTCAGTGACGTTATGTGCGCTAACAGGTATTTTCTTTTTACCCCTAAGCGAAGAACGAAAAAGAACTTCGCTTGAGATATATCAGGGCCTATAGCTGAATATTAGCGCTGCTGCTGAATTGAACGAGGCTCTTCTGAGGACTTGATTCCCTAATCAAAGTGATGTCTAATCAAAGTGAAAAGTTAATGACTCTCTCCGAATCGAGTCCCAGCCCCACTCCATATTTCCATGCAGGAACAGAGAATTTTTGCTCCCCAATGCTAGATGGAGCCGTTTTCTCTGATATCTTCAGCTTGTGTAGATGTCAGCTGGGTTTGGGGGACTGAACTACAGCAGTTAATACAGGAAATCAGCAGCTTAATAAACAAAGTACTTTAGATTTTAAAAATACTAAATAGAATAGTATTTTGTATTTCAAATACATATTTGAAATACATGTATCTGAAATACTGGCCATCCCTGTGTAGAGTCTCGGGTTTCAGGCAATACTTCAATCAGCAGTGCAATGTTGTAAATGTGTGATTATTGTCTTCATTTAATGAAGTGCAGCGCAGATGTCATTGTATTGTTTTTTTGTTTTGTCGAGTTGCCTCTAATACTTTCATAATTCCAGCATTTTTAAAGAGCTTACAGGAGCGTGTGTACCTTTACTCTGACCGACGTCACTTCAGCAAACTAGAAAACCAGAGGACTGTCTGTAAGTGCAAAACATTAAAAGCGAGGGATATATGAATACAGCACGGCTGCACCATCCTCCCCTGGCATGCTGATCTAGCCAATGAATTTCTATTCATAATGTCATTTTTGCCTTCATGAAAACAGTAAATCCGAGCTAATCTCTCGTACCCCTGGGCTCTGGATTAGCGCATTGCATTAGAGCTTGTGGACATGTACTTCAATTTCATTGGGCTTTCAAATGATTGAGCAACGAAAACCCAATAATAAAACTAATATTAAAGAGTCTCATATTAATTCCAAATCTTAATTCAATCAATGAGCAACGTCAATTTTAGAAATCTTAGAATAGATGAATGTAGCTGCGTCGGCCCGCTGTAATGCACTGTGTTGGGTAATCATGGCGAGCATCCAGAGAGATTATGAGTATGATTTCACCTTTAGCACAGTAAAGACCCTGAGAGGAAAACACACACACGACTTCAGTGTTTCAGTGCATTCAGTGTTATTCAGAGCACAGCTTCTCAACGCTTTCAGGTCAAGAACCTGCTTTACTATCAGAACATCCACATATCACTGATTAACACCAGTGTTCACTCTTCTCAGCACTGAGGAAATCCACATTTCTTTAAGAAAACCTAAGGACTGTGTTTTAAAATTGTACAGGTTTTTTTATGTATGTTAATGTGATTGGGTTAGCTGGTTCAGGTGTGTTACATTTATACTGTAAATGCATCTGGTTGTTGAAAACACATATGTAAATTTTACTCCTCCCAAAATGTTAAAATAATAAACGTGTGAGAGCGTGTTATAGGCTATATGACATAACACGCATCGCTGCGGACGAGTAGCTAAGTATCTCTTTAGCATGCCGAATGAAACAAACTGCGGCGAATGAAACTGAAAGTAAGACGCAGACGGTCAACACACAATCATCTTCATTAAAAGTAGTAAGACAAACTTATCTTTCCAGTGCTGATGCCGCGCGCTCTCCTATTGCGGTCTTTGATCTTGTAATGAGCTGATAATTAATCAAATGCAGCGCTTGACTTTTGATTTCGTTGACGTGAACTCCGTTAAATTTAAATATAGCGCCGGAATTGAAGATCGGATTTATATCCATTTTGCGACGACACATTTATGTGGCCAAGTGTAAATGGAAACGTTTTAACAAATCAGATAGATATCCGATCAGCGAAAATGCATGAAATGACCAGGTGTAAAAAGGCCCTTGGAGTCTCCACCAATGAGCTGATGGCCTGAATCAGGTGTGTTTGACTAAGAACAAATGCAAAATGTTCAGGGCTGGGGGCTCCAGGATCAAGGTTGGGTTAGCTGGTTCAGGTGTGTTTGATTGAGGTTGGAGCTGAACTCTGCGGGACTGAATTCTGACAGGAATGGAAACGAGGCTGTGAGGGACAGAAGTACAGTTCATTAAATTTGTTGCGTGAAAATTATGTAATCTAGAGCTATTGAAAAGTCTGTAAGTCTGTCCCTCATAACCTCGTTTTGAATACAGACTTGAGTATTTAGAATAGGCAGGTTTTTCCAAACCAGTTCAGCACAACCTGCCCTACAGCTGACTGTAAAGATTTCACCGGTCATGTCAGTGCTGGTTGCCACTAACCGACACCCTAACCTTACCATACCTAGCATGAATTTTCTGACCCATCATCCATGAATGAAGTCTGAACTTTCCTTGACAGGTGACTAAATGATTGAGTTGACCATTGAAATAAGATGCGCGGAGGATTTGTGCTTAACTGGTCTTGAAAAAAAATAATTCATCTAGTAGGCAATAGTCTTTGTTGATAACCAAAAGACAGAAGGTTCAAACCCTGCAAGAGGTAACTAGAGATGACAAAAACTTCATTGGTATCAAGTTGATATATAGGTAAGATATATAGGTACAAAATACAATCAGCGCAATGCAAATGACTAACTTTGATTTAAAAAGTGGTGGGGAGTGTTGACTTATTAGTCTAGTGGTACGGAGTCAGGAGTCCTGGGTTCAAATCACACATAAACATTTGTTGTTGTTTTATGGCCACACTCTGCTGAATATAAAGTCAGTTCAGTGCTGTTTGATTGACAGGCGGCTGTTTTTCAGCGCTCACATGCATATTTGCATGCATACTGCTCACATCCTAATGCATCTAATGCAGTGCTTCTCAACTCCAGTCCTGGGGACCCACTGCTCTCCACATTCAACTCCATGAACTCCATGAGTGTGTCAGATAAAAGAGACATACAAAACGTGCAGAGCAGTGGAGCCCCAGGACTGGATTTGAGCAGCACTGATCTGGTCACCATTTAAACACATCTGATCTGACCTGTGCAGGTAACCTTGCAGTGTAAATGCAGCCTGATGGACTTCTTGTCATTAATATTAGTAACTGATGAGAACCACAGAAAACCACTCTCTGCTCTTCATGCATTAAAACTGACTGTTTTCTTATAATTATATGAAAAACAATGAGCAATACTTGAAGACTATATACCATTGTTTTAATCGAACTGAATTGTTCTAAATAAAGTAATGTGTTCCACTACATGAGTTTGTGAATCTACACATGAATCTGTGTGGAGAACCATGAAATTCACAGCTTTTGTTATGGACGACTGGAATTGGGATGTTATGACAGCTACTAGCATCATGCCCCTGAGTAAGACACTTAACCTCAGATTACACCACAGGGATTGACCCGGTAACTTAAGATGGTGTTGTGCTGTGGTAACTTGTTGTTTACAATTCAGTGTACGGAAACTGTAAGTCGTGGAAACTATTTCCCTCGGCCCTGGGCTTGTGGCAAAGTCTGTTCTTTACTGAAGTGCAGGTTCATGTACTGTACTGCATTAAAGACGTGTGAAAATCAGGAGGCTTTTGCTGCAGGTGCATTGCTAATGCCAAACAGCACAGTGATCAATGTGTAATGACCCGGTCTCTCGCTCTCTCTCTCTCTCTCTGCAGCACTTCCTGTGACCTTGCAGCTGAAGACAGAGATATTGTAGGGCAGGAGGAAATGAGTGCTGCCACTATTGCCCACTTTATCTGCCGTCTCAAGGGAAGCTGTCAGCCGAACGATAAAGAAATCTTCACTGGCGAATGACAGAAAGCTCATCTTGACATCACAGAGACAGCCTGCGGTCACACACACGTCTGCTAACTTCACTCGCTAGTCAAACCATCATCCTTTCTAACAATGAGATGGGGACAGGGTCGCTAACATGTGGGTCCTCGTTAAAGAACAGCAGGGTGTGAAGCTTCTTCTGTGTGGTCTGAGAAGACTGTGAACTATCATTACCAGACTGAGATGTGCAGAACTTCTGCATCTGAGTCTGCAACAACTATTCAGCAACTCCAACATGAAAGTAACTGGCATGAATTACTGACATCTCCGAACTGTAGTCAGTGGCCCCACTTCAAAGTATTGAAAAATAAAGCATTTAAAAATATCATAAATTGTACTAATATATTTTAAGAATGCGAGCATTTCCAAAAAAAAGCACATTCTAACAGCTAACGAGTGATTAAATGTCATTAATGTCAACTTCAAATACTTTATAAAGTATGTATGTAATTATTAAGACTAAAGATTAAGACTAAATAATATTTGTTAAACATGCAATGTGAGTTTTAATTTAACCATATTAAAATTCTATATGCAAATCAAATTATTATACTGCACTAAATAAACAGGAAAGCACTGATTGTCTGATTAAGTCATATTGTTTGTGATCTACACAGCAAAATTGAGTTTCTCTTCTAAACTTAATGTGGACCAATCAAATACTCAGAAATGATTTTTGTTGTAGTTCCCAGCATGCTTAGCATGGGACTCAACTGGGAGAGTAAAAATGGTGAAATTAAGTATTATTTCATGTGTTTTTGATCAAGATGAGAAAAGGGGGAGACTGATTTTGTGCTTTGATTGTGTTTTGAGACTTGATAGTGTTTAATGTTCAGTTGTGTTGAGATTTAGAACTGTTGCAGTTAATCTGGGTTACCACTTTAACTTAGGCTGAGGACAGATACATATAGATGATTTATTTTTTTACTTATATATTTTTTTATTATATATGATATATTTGTTTACTACTCTACTCAAGGAGCATTTAATGCATTTTGGTATCATATGCTATTGCTTGTTAACAGTTCATTTGTTCGCTAATACAATTTTATGATTCAGTGATGTGAGTAGTAAGTAATCCTATCTTGAAACTGTATCGCTTTGAGACTTGTTAATTTGGTCAGGTTTGCGTTACATTATTGATTCATATGGAACTGCTAGTTATATCACTTACACATTGTAGTATGTTACTGTCTCCAAATTACATGACAAAAGTTTCAAGTTTGTTTTATTTGTATAGCACATTTAAAAACAGCAAGCACGGCTGACCAAAGTGCTGAACAAACAAAGACATAGAACACAGAGCAACATAGAGATTCATACCATAAACTCACAATGAATTGAAAGCCAAAGAGAAGAAATAGGTTTTAAGAGATGATTTAAAAACAGTTAAGGACTGTGCCGATCTGATATAATCTGGGAGGCTGTTCCACAGCCTAGGGCCAGCAACCGCAAAGGCTCTATCTCCTCTATGCTTTAACCGTGATCTGGGGACAGAGAGAAGTCTTTGATAACCAGACCTAAGATTACGTGTAGGATTGTATGGACAAAGTTTATCAGACAGATAGCTCGGTGCCAGATTATTTATAGAATTAAAAACAAAAAGAAAAATTGTGTGCACAGGTAGCCAATGCAACGATTTAAAAATTGTAGTAACGTGATCAAATTTACGTTGTCCTTTTAGGAATTTAGCAGCGGTGTTTTGTACTAATTGGAGACGAGCAATGGAAGATTTAGAAATGCCGAGGCAAAGAGAGTTGCAGTAGTCCAAGCGAGATGTAATGAGCGCATGAATAGCAATCTCTAAAGTTTTCTCAGAGAGAAAAAATTTAATTTTGGAGAGAACACGTAGCTGAAAAAAACAATAACTAATCGCATTTATTTGTTTATCAAATTTGAGACTCTGATCCCAGAACACACCTAGGTTCTTGATACAGGAAGAAGTAAAGAGAGCAAGGTAGTCCAGATCGATACTTCTCCTCCCTGAATTTCCACTGGGGCCAAAGACTATAACGTCAGTTTTTGATTCATTCAAAAACAAAACATTTTGAGAGAACCATGTTTTCACTTCATCAAGGCATGCAAAAAGAGATACCAGAGCAGCATGTTTATTTAGTTTCAGAGGTAAATAAATTTCGATACACCATGCTTTCTGAAAATAGAGCCCAAAGGAAGTAAGTACAAAGAAAAAAGAATGGGTGCGAGAATAGAACCCTGCGGCACTCCACGGGAAAGTTTAGCAGGCGACGAAGAAAAATTACCCAATCTGACAGAGAAAACGTCTATGTGTTAAATATGATTTGAACCAGCTAAGAACAGTTCCCTGGATGCCCACAAAATATTCTAGTCGAGACAGAAGAATTTTATGATCAACTGTATCAAAAGCCGAGGTTAGTTAATTTAACAGAATTAAAATAACAGAGTCACAAGAGTCAGTCGCTAACAAAGTATCATTAAGGTGAGACTCTGATCCCAGAACACAACTAGGTTATTGATACAGGAAGAAGTAAAGGGAGCAAGGTAGTCCAGATCGATACTGAATTTTCACTGGGGCCAGAGACTATAACCTCGGTTTATGATTCATTCAAAAATAAGAAATTTTGAGTAAACCACGTTTTCACTTCATCAAGGCATGCAAAAAGAGATACCAGAGCAGCATGTTTATTTAGTTTCAGAGGTAAATAAATTTCGATACACCATGCTTTCTGAAAATAGAGCCCAAAGGAAGTAAGTACAAAGAAAAAAGAATGGGTGCGAGAATAGAACCCTGCGGCACTCCACGGGAAAGTTTAGCAGGCGACGAAGAAAAATTACCCAATCTGACAGAGAAAACGTCTATGTGTTAAATATGATTTGAACCAGCTAAGAACAGTTCCCTGGATGCCCACAAAATATTCTAGTCGAGACAGAAGAATTTTATGATCAACTGTATCAAAAGCCAAGGTTAGGTCTAACAGAATTAGGATAACAAAGCTAACAAAGTATCATTAAGGACCCGTAATAAAACAGACTCTGTGCTGTGCAGAGGCTTAAAACCAGACTGGAAAGTTTCAAAGATCTGATTTGCACTAAGGAAAGACTGTAGCTGAATGAACAGTTTTCTCCAGTGCTTTGGTAATAAAAGGAAGATTTGAGATGGGTCGAACATTATTAAAATTACTAGCATCAAGTGAAGGTTTCTTAAGAAGAGGTGTCACAGTAGCTTCTTTGAGGCTACAGGGATAGTCCCTGAAACTAAGCATTTATTCAAAAAAGACACCAAACTGGGTCCAACCGAGTCAAAAATGTGTCTCTTAAGTCTGCTGGGTCAAAACAACCCAGTAGCTGGGTTTGTCCCTTTTTAACCCAGCATTTTTTAGAGTGTAGTTCTCTGAAATATCTGACATGCTTATTGTCTCAGTCACGGACGCTGGGAAGCAGGGAAATCTGTTAATCACTCGTCATCCTGAACAGTGTATTTGCTTTATGGCCAGCATCAAGCTAATAGTTATTGCTTAACATACGGTTCACTTGCAAAGCAATAATGACCCATGTCTTTTCTCAACACTGTGAGACCACCCAGTGTGCTCAACTCATTGAGGCATTGAGCACCAAGAAACAGCTTGTGCTTTGAAAAATGTGTGCAACTGAAATAACTGCAGAAGAAGCAAATCATTATTAATAGAGCCGAATGAATTTTAGCAAAGGGTCTGTGCTGATTCTTCCTGTCATCACTCGTGTGGCTCAGTTCACTCTGTGCTTACATTAATAATCAAGTGGGCTGGCTCTCACCATTCTGTGCATGAGACTGGGAATTATTTATGCTCTACTGTACAACACAGGCTGTCCTGTGTAGTTTGGCTTATTACAGCTTGACCTGGCCAAAAAACAAAGTACAGTGACCACAAAAAGTGTTGGATTTACTTTGAAACAAATTTCATTCAGAAATTGCTAATAAATTTCACAAATAATTCCAAAGAAACAACAGGTAATGCACTGAATTACACTTGAAATTTGTAAGCAGAAATGCTGAATTAGTATTTTATTGTAAAACATATTCCAATAATCTTGATTTTATTTACAACTTTGGAAAAACAAAATGTACAGTGTATCTGGACACACACACACACACATATATATATATATATATCAAACATCATCCACTAATACTTCACGACCAAATCAAACATAATCCACTAATACTTCACAACCAAATCATATATATATATATATATTATTTGGTTGTGAAGTATTAGTGGATGATGTTTGATCATTTCATTATTTGATCATGACCAGATTCCCAAAGTCCTTTTCCACACCCAGTGGCAGGCCTCATATCTCTAAAAGAACATCTTCAGAAACCACCTTTAAATACAACAGTTATTCCCACAAACCTGTAACGGAGCACGACACAGATGCTCTTGGTAGAAAAATACAGCTTAAGAGACAAAGAACAGTGAGTTTCAGCTGCATGGACGTCTACCTATTAGTCTTTTAGCACGCCTCGTTTCCCAAGATCTCTGTAAACCTGTCACTGGGGCTAATTTCACCCTGAGGAGAGCCTATTATTTGTAACGATCAAAATGCAGACGGCTGGGTAGATCTTGGCAGCCAAAGTACAGGCATTACATTCAGCTGCATTTGTGAGGCTAATTGTGTCACATTCAGTATCTGAGGAATGACCAGACCAGCCTCCCGGTCACTCTGAGCACACAGGAACTTCTTTATCACACGGTAAAACTAAGGTTTGCACGCCTGCACGCTGACAAGCGCTTTACGTGGGGGATAGCGGTGAAATGTAGAGGTATCCGGTGCGAGGCAGACTTTGGGTAGAGTTAGATCTACAGTAGTCAACATTTGAAGTGGATCAACAAATTTCATCAAAGTTGTCTTATAGACAAGAACGCATTTTGGTTTAAGGTATTAGGACAACATTGATGAAAGGTTTTGATCCACTTCAAATGTTGACTACTGTAGACGGTAAACAATATGCTAAAAATAATCCGCTTAATACTACAGCAGGCCACGCTTGATAGAGACGCTGCCGTCAGCCCACCCGTACTGTGGCCTGGACCGTCTCCAGACACTGGATCTGAGCTCTCTGCATGTCAGACAGAAAGTGTACTGATGGCCGTATGGCAGGAACACCAAACACCATGACATACACACAACACATCTGAACGTGAACGTGCTGAGCTGCGGTGATGTTTGGCTTATTTAGCAAAGTAAGATTTAGAACAGTTTTAAGTTTGATTATATAAGCAGTCCTTTACCAAACAAAGCTCCATTCATCAATACAGCAGAATCAGAATTAGCATAAAACTCACATGTATGTGCAATCAAAAATCAGTTTCGATATAGGTTGTGTATATGAAATGAATTACTGGTGTAGATAAAAAGGCATTGTAAGCGGCTCCAGTGAGAGAGTGCGTTTGGTTTTAACCCTCGCTGTGCTGCACACACACCAGGAATTCTGGGACCAGCAGCTGTTGATCCTGGGATTAACTTTCAGAGTTCCTGTTGGGAACACATGGTCCTCACAGAGGTCACACTGAAAAACTATTGATCTGCTTTCAACTTTTCTGTTTTGTATTGATTAAGAAACATTTTGGCACTACATAAATGACGCATTGCTAATGACGGCCAAAAGAGTGAAGGTTTAAGATGCTGGATTAAATGTTTCCTACAATTCATTAACTCTGAAAAAGATTTTGAAGGTCAAAATTGTATGATGATGCTGTATTCACACTTTCTAGTTTTTTAAATCAAATTATGTGAACCGAACGTCTTTTAACAGTGATATATTTGTTGCTGCAATTATGATATCCATAATGGATAAAAAAAAAACAACACTGAGGTGATATGGCACAAAAAATTTATAAATAAATAAATGATTACAATAAAACCCAGTGCATTGTTTAGATATTTACAAAGAAAACCCAAACTTTTACCCATGGCTAAAGAATCACACAGATATGAATGTGATTCTCACGCATCCAGTGATTGTGAGTGAACACATGATGTACTGAACACTGCCGGGGACGGAAATAAATCCAGTGATGTGGGCTTCCATTCTCCTACACTTGTGCGTTGGCTGGTGATGGAGGTAGCAGCTGCTGAAGGTGTTGGCATGTCAGAGGTCACAGGGTCAATCCCAAGCAGAGGTGACCCACAATTCATCACAATCCCGAGGATCAGTTCTGTGAACTGCAAACGGTTCCACTCCACATTCACATCATTGGCTGTGGAACTGCCATTTCATTTGGAGCCGCAAATGGCACAAAAAAAAGAGACACTCATCAGCTCAACAGTGGGTAATCAATCTGATCATGCACATCTGTTGTGTCACAGTATGAGATGAGTTTTAAACAGGTGAATCATTTCAGGAAACTCCTCTGAAATGACTGAATCAAACCCTGAAGATGTCACACTGCTAATAACCAGAAACCTTCATTTCATTTTTTACAAAATGCATTCTCAGCAAATTCATAACAATACCAGTGAAATATCACAACATTACATTTTCAATATAATTTTCATTTCAGTTAAAAATGAAGGTTAACTGGTTAACATGGCCTGCATTGTGGCATGCGAAACTCTATCTAAAACTATTTTAAACAGCATTTTGGCACTATGCTGATTATTTTGACGTTTATGCAAGCAGATTTTATGATCTCAATCATAAACTGCATGGGAAACTTGAAAAATGCATTTGTCACACCGTAGGACCATCACAAATAAACTAGCGACAAGACCTTATACTGTATACACAAGTACTTTAACTTCAAGTATTTCTCAATTACGCTGCAAGTCGCTTTGGATAAAAGTGTCTATCACGTGTGTAAATGTAAGAGTTGAGTTTCCAACTCTAGAAGTCGGCCAAACCCCAACCTGCAAAGTTTTAATAAAATGTGATGGTTGGTGCGCTGATGTAGCATATAACAGATGTACAGCTAATGTCCTCAGCAGGGTTTTCATCCAACTTATATTCATGGGTTTGACACATTCCACTGGTGAAAAGGTTCAGAGCATGAAAACACAAAATCCAGTTGCTAAGCAACCACCCGGGTCGGCGCAGTGAACGATACTCATGGCGCGGCTCAAGAAGATTTCAACCGGGACTCTTACAGCAGCACAACATAAAGCTAATAATCACATGCACAAGATCAGGGCTTCAGCCGCCAGTCAAGCTCCTGCCATCACTGTCTGACTGTCAGTAAATACAGCATCTGTCATCAGTTACACTTCACTCACATGTTACCTATAGACATAAATGTGATTACTTGCAGATATCCATATACAGAGTTACACTTGTGACATTGTTACCTGGTCAGTACTTTAGTCTGAAATCTGTATCTATCCATTGATTTAGTAATTTCATCAGTACATGAAACTGCCTACTCCCTCATTAAGCCCTGACCGCAGTGAGAACGGATCATCTTTGAGGGAAATCCACATCAAGGACATCTGCTGATGCAGAACCACTGTTTCCTTTGCTTGACTGAGTGAACTGAGATGGTTCATCAGGAGGCATGTGAAGTGGATAGTGTGTTTCTGTCCTCTGATTGGTCAGTCCAGGGTTCCAGTGCTGATCTAGTGACAGCTGTTCACTGCACAGCAACCACACAGATTCACTATTACACTCAGTTTGCATCACACCACTGGATCTATAGCTTCTGTCATTTATGACAATGCATTATTCCAGCAATGCGAGTTTTCACTGTTATACAGTAGGGGGCACTGTTACAAATCTCCTGAAATATTACAACATTGCTGGATCCAAAAACAAGTGAAGAAGATCTGCATGAACCAGAAGGAATGAATAGATGTTGTTTACACACAAGTAATCTAATCTAATTTTGTCACGATTCTGGTGTGTTCTAGTCACAACATACGAAGATGTGCTGAATCAAAGTCTTTAATAAGAAAACCAAAACGCAGGAGATAACAGGAGAATCCAAACTAGCATGAACACACTCTACATAAAGACAATACGGAACAAAGAGCGGTAACACTTTATTTCGATAGTCCACTTTAGACATTCTATTAACAGTAAGTAACTTTGCAACTAAATGTCAACTAGCAGTTAGTAGAGTATTAGTAGACTGTCTGCTTAATATCTTCTAACACTTTCTTTGTCAACTTATTCTACTAACCCTAAACCTACCCTAACAGTGTACTCTGAGAATTAGTTGACATGTAGTTGACATATAGTTACAAAGTTACTTATAGTTAATAGAATGTCTAAAGTGGACTATCGAAATAAAGTGTAACCAAAAGGGCTAACTCAAACTGAGAAACAAACAGGCAGGGAACGAAGGAGAGTAGAACCAACCAATTACCGAACTAAAAACTGATCACAAGGCCAAAACAGATAAAAGAAAAATACAAGAAAACAGACCAAAAAACTAATTTAAACCATAACTAACAAGAACTCAGAATGTGACAAATTATTATTATTTTTTTTAATTTAAAATAAATAAATAAATTCAAAATAAATTTTAAGGTTAAAAGTTATTTCCAAATTGGTCAGCTTGTTTTTGCTATGGGATTTATGGAGCAGTTATATCTGAAAGTTGGTCTCTTTTGTCCTGCACCTGAACCCTGTTTGGGTTTGTTGGATGTGCGCACCTTTTTTTGTATTTTTGACTTCGTGGTCATGCAGTCATCATGCATTTTAAAATCAAAGGGTGATAGGGCTTTCGCAGTGGCTGCTCCTCGATTATGGAACCCTCTCCCAATGCACACTAAATCTTCCCCATCTGTGGAAGCTTTTAAGTCTAGATTGAAATCGTACCTTTTTGGTAGAGCTTTTAGAATTGACTAGAGGGACCAGGTTTTACATTTTAATGTTGAATCTTGATTGTGTGACTGTATGTTATGTTGCTGGAAAGCACTTTGGTCAACGGCAGTTGTTTTAAATGTGCTATAGAAATCAAATTTGTATTGTATTGTATTGTATTGTATTGTATTGTTGTGGGATTGGAAAAAAAAAGGACCAATTCTCA
Source organism: Sinocyclocheilus rhinocerous (assembly GCF_001515625.1). Lineage (NCBI taxonomy): Eukaryota > Metazoa > Chordata > Actinopteri > Cypriniformes > Cyprinidae > Sinocyclocheilus > Sinocyclocheilus rhinocerous. The sequence continues at coordinate 384,851 of NW_015635085.1, forward strand.
CTATATAAACTAGTGGCTTATCAGCATATTACTAGCATATTGGCTGTTTATTAGTACTTAAGAACATATTAATGCCTTATTCTGCATGACCATTTTAGATCCCTTAATCCACACCAAAACTAAACTTAACTACCTTACTAACTATTAATAAACAGCAAATTAGGAGTTTATTGAGGCAAAAGTCGTAGTTGAGAACTGGTCCCCAACCTACAGTGTGACCCCTTTTCTTGCAGTTTACAGAGTTTATACATCACAATTCTGATTTGTTTCTTTGTTTCACAATGAATTTTATATTCATTTATTTATTTATTTTAATTCTGTGGTGGAAATGAGCCTCCATAACAATCAATAAAACAGTGATTGACTAAAATTTGGAGAAGAGAATGGAGAAAAAATAAGTTATTTCCAATACCGCTGCAGCTCTTAAACACCACAAATAATTTTTCATTTTGCTTAAGTTTCACGACTATATTTATATCTACTGCATTATGTATTAAAGCCTAACTGTTTTCAAGTACCCTTAAAAATGGAACACTGAGCAGACAGAGCAAGTGCAGATCTGTGGTGGCATGCAGCTTTTAAAGCATTCGTCATTCACGCTGTCTGGCTCGGTCCAAAAGCGCAGCGCTGCGGCCCAAATGACAATGGAGCATGTGATTAAAGAGAGAGAGACGGAGTTTAATTTTATTTTATACATCGCGTCCCTGTTCTAATTAGACCATCTAATTAGGGATCCATTGTATTCAGTGTTTCAACTTGTGCATCATTTCTCTTTAAAAAAAATCCTATTATATATGTTATAGATAATAGTTTTATTTTGCTGGTTTATAGCTGTTTGCTAATTAGTGCCGTTTACTTTTACTATTACCCATAGTTTGGTGAAAAAAGTGATAAAGAAATAGTGTGTCCTAAAATGAACTGTTTCATCCCAAACTCATATGATTGTGAATTGTGATTTGAAAAATTGTGTTGGTCGCTCTTTTTCACACAACTACAATAAATGACAAACTAAAGCTTAAAAAAACATAATGAAAGCACCATAACACGGTTATAAAAGTCATAACACTTGTGTAATAGTCTTTCAAAGTCATGCGATACATAGTTATGTCTCATTCATTACTGTTCTTTTGAGTTGCATCTTTAAACTTCAGCAGGTGTCATCATGTTGCGTTTGTGCTCCAGTCATGAATGATTCCTCAATCACGTGTGTTGACACCCTAGCAACTAGTAAAGCAACCACCTGGAACACCCTAGAAACTGCATACCAACGTTCTAACAACCAATCAAAAGCGAGCAAGCACTCAGAAAGCTCTAGCATTGTGTCAGCAACTACTGCACGCCAAACAACACTCCATTTTCTTCAGAAAAGGTAAAGGTTATTTTTTTAAATGGAAATTTGATGTAGTGAATCAGCTAAGTAACCACATTACTTTGTTGGTTGTGTTAGCTTGATGTATTAAGTCAAATTTCAATAGTAGGAAACATCCAATCCAATTCTAAGAAGAATTCCATTCCATGAACATCTATCCTCTGGTCTTCATCATGGATTGCGGAAGCGATTTTTTAAGAAAATGTAAATTCAAAATCAAGTAAATTAGCCTACATATTATTTTCTTTGGTTGCCCAATGTTTTGTTTTCAGAATCGTGGGAAAACCGTGATCTCTATTCTAAAAATCAATTATCCAGAGTCATAGCTTAGCCCCCGGGCCCCCCTTTCTTTAGGACCTTTCTGCGATCCATGGTCTTCATTGTGCAGTGTGGAGTGCAGAGTCAGATCTGCTGGAATCTGTGTGCAGATGTAAAAGTGTGGCTCACACTGCATATGTGCGTGGATCTGTGATGGGAAACCGCGGGCAGAACTACTGGCACGACTTACACTAATTATACTAATGGATTTTTATTTTGCTATTGTTCTACTTGATACATTTATTGTTTGTAATAATCTGATACTATAATAATGAGCAAATTAGCTTCCCCCACATGTGAATATGAGTAGTTCATACAGTGAGCTCTTGTTTGGAGAGCAGTCGAAATGCACAATGTCCCTGACCTACTTACAACACCTCCACATAAGCTCTCAATCCACACACACCTTACACAAAATGTAATACATAATATAAATGAGAGCATTTCAGCACACTGGTGTTTGAAATGCTGCAGCCACTTACAAACTATCTAGCACTTGTGTTATGTATGTGACTGATTAGCAAAGCTGCCTATTAAAACTGGCCTTTGTCAAATCACCTGAGTATTACATGAAACGTACTAACTCTTTACATTACCTTTCTTCATGATGAGTTTTTTAAAAAACCAAACCTATGCTCGCACCTTTTTAGCCAATGTCAATCATTTTGTCAGGGCGGGGTTTTGGAGAAAGGTTGTGGTGTAGAGATCAACCGATAATCGGTTTTACAGATATTTTTTATGATATTTAAGATTTTTTTCTTAATTGGATATCGGTTTTGTCATATTCGAACCACTGATAGTTGGCACCTTTTGGTGGGTGTTCACAGGCACAGTAACTTGCTTTGCTTTATTTAATAAAATGTATTAAACAGGCATTCATGCTCAAATGAGATATGTTACATTAATATTGCCTATGCTCATCAGCCTCATTTAGCTGCTGTTCACCATGTTGATGTTGAGGGATGTTCAACAGAATGGCCACTGTATTCAGCTTTAAAAAAGATCCACTCATTTAAAACCCCTAAATTCTATTGAGATTTACTATATATTTCGGTCTTAATCTGTTTACTTACAGCTCTGTGGAAATTAATGTGATTGTGATACCATTCGAGTAAAAGTTTTGGTTTGAAAACATTAGACTAAAAAAAGAATCCATGTTTTTTTATTGTTGTGATATGATGAAATTGAACAAAAACAGAAGTAAAACACTAAATGAATATCGGTTCTGCACATCAGTTATCAAACATAGAAACATACAAATACTCTGCATCTGTATCGGTTATAAAGAATCTATATTGGTTGCTCACTGTTGTGGTCTAATTCAATGGCTAAATCTGATCTTTTTTAAATTTAGTGTCAATATTGCATTTGATCATGTGATCTCAGACACGCCCATCAAGACAGAGATCACCCACATTACTGAAGACTATTTAAGAAGATTGTGTAGTGTTTGCGTATCCTGATGCTTATTATAACCAGGGGCCAAATGCAAACTGAAGTACAAACTGACATGACTAGTAAACGTAATTTACATTACGATTCAGTGCAGCTCAACTAGGTTTACTTGTCTTTCCTCCAGCGCAGTATGTACATTAGAACAAACAGTCTGTACTGTGTCAACATGAACTACAGTGTGCAGGCTTTATGTTGTGCACTGCAAATTGTTTCCATGTCTCTAGCACTTAAGATGTCTTCAGCTGTAAATCAGGACATGCACAAAAATACTGTTTTTTTTTTTAAAGCTTTATTTTTGGCATTTATTATGATAGGACAGTGTAGAGCTGACAGGAAGCGAAGTGAGAGAGAGAGAGAGAGAAGGGTGGGATCAGAAACGTCTTCGAGCCGGGATTCGAACTCGGGACGCCTGTAGTGCAACACAGTGGCGCTCCGTCCATATAAGCTGCTAATGCTCAGCATAGCCACACCATCTGAGAGAATGAGTTTAATATAAACATGATTATAAGTTGATCCCTTGTCATTTGAGATGATTTGTTTGACAAACAATGGTAATTTTCTGTAAATCTGTGCCAGTTACAGAAGCTTCCAGGCGAGCGGGTTCACAGCAGCTTTGGCGCCTCCACTCTGTCGCTGTGACTCGTCATGATTATAGCGCGCTTTCATTAGCTTGCTGGCATGTGGGTTATTTCATGCACAAAGTAAGCTGTCCACGAAGCGCTCGCCCAAGCAGAAAAATGCGCTGTTGTTGCCAGAGCTCGATTGCCGAAAATAACACTGTTTGATGCAAAACCATCTCGACAAAATCAAATGAAAAAAACATCATAACTGTATATTTTCAAGCTTTCTCAAGCAAAAATTTTGAAAGCCCACTGAAAGTGAATCTTCTTACATTTTTGGTCATAGACAATGTATGTTGAAGATATAGGTTATTTAGCAACATGCCTGAGTAAACGAATAAAGTGATAAAATATATATAAAAAAGTTTATAAAACGTATATAAAAATTTTAATAATAAACATAAGGAAAACAAAGGAAACAATAAAATCCTCAGAGCATTTTTCTGGAGATTTTATTATTCCCTATGTTTTCCTTATGCTTGTGTCGCTTACAGTTAAAGTCCTTCTCTGATTTTATTTTTGTTTGCAATGTTGCAATGTTTTACTTGGCGATATTTAAAAATATATATTTTTTAAATTTGGTATTTTGCATGGTCTGTTATTGGAGTAGCATCACCCGGGTGAGAGATTTACTGGCAATAAAAAATCATTCAGCAGATGCAGAGACACATAGACCGAGGGAATCCCCCATCTCCCCACCCCCTGAATACTGCGTATCATTACATGACAATGTGTAAACATTATTTGGCGGGTTTTACTTGTTTTTCTAGCATTCAAGTAACCATGGATAAACATGAAACGATAGAAGGATTGGAGATGAATTTCATTTACAAATAAGGTAGGAAATGTGCATACTTTTAAATCGACACCTGCCACGGTGTTTCTTATTTGTCATCTGTGATCCCTCTTTGAGTGTGTCCTAAAAGCCTATGAGGAGGGGGATCTTAATCTTAGCCATCAGCATACCCGGTTAAAAAACTCACTGCTCGCCACTGGCTATCAGCGCTGATACACAAAAACAGTTTACTAGAAAATGTAATTTCACAATGAGGGCCCCTTCAGGTCACAGGGCCCCTTGAGGAAGCTGCACAGTGTCTGCAAGGCGAGGGCCTGTGTGTTCAACACAACACGCAGGGGAAGGCGTCCTGTACTCTAAAAACCACAATGTCATCGGAAAATTAAGGGCACTTCTCAGCACAAACGCCTCTTAGAGTTATTACTGCCTATTGGAGCATCCAGTCTTCTGGACTTAATGGCTCCCTCTGGGTGTGTAGAAGCCAAATAAATGTAATGATGCTTGTTTCATGCCCACTACATCTGAGACGTCAGGGTGCATGCCTTTTAATTGAAATAAATGGTTGGTGCAAGTTTCCAATGCACTGCCCAGTGCCCACTCAATCCACGTAATTCTCAAAAGACACAACAGCACATGAACCTTACAGGTGCAAGGAAGAGGAAATGACTGAAGACAGATAGATTCCACATCACTTACAGCTGGAGAGTCACAGAGTATTGAATATTTCTGATGCAATCAATTTTATTTCGTTCTTAATATCAAATGAAATAATAACATAAATAAATGTGATGATGAATAATTTGGTAAAACTTAATAAAACGTTTTCATTTGTTAACATTGGTTATTGGCTACATTGGCACATTAGTTTGCACGAACTAACAATGAACAGCATTGCATCACTTGTTCAGCAATGGATCCTCTGCAGTGAATGGGTGCCGTCAGAATGAGAGTCCAAACAGCTGATAAAAACATAACAATAATCCACAAGTAATCCACACCACTCCAGTCCATCAGTTAATTTCTTGAGAAGACAAAAGAAACAAATCCATCAAGACATTTTAACTTCAAACTGTTGCTTCTGGCTAAATCACAAATCCATAATGCATAATAATACTACCTTAAGTGAAAAAGTCATCTGATCTGAATCAGGAGAGAAATCTGCACAGATCAAGCACCGTTTACAAGCCAAAACAGTCCAGAACAGGTCTAAACAAATATGTGGGTGGATTTTGATGTGAAAGAAAACAGGAAATGTACTTTTTCACTGGAGGAAGCGTTATGTTAACACTTTATAATAACATTCATTAATAAATCATTAAACATTATATAATGCTTAACAGATCATTCGTTAATATATATTCACATAGCTAGAAATGTGACATATGTGCTTGTTAATGTTTACTAACAAACTTATTAAACATTACATAATGATTAAGAGAGCATTAGTTCATGTAAATTGAAATGCTTACAAATGTCATTAAACTTTCAATTCATATGATCAATTCATCATCTGTAAATGTTTAGAAACATTTACTAATCATTTAGTATCGTTATGGGCATTGGACTTTTAACTGCTGTAACAATATTTGTGTAAAGTAGTAAAATTATGTTGGCATTAGTGTAATTGCATTGTCATGGTTCAAATCTTACTTATCTGACCGTCATCAATTCGTAGCAGTAAATGACGAGATATCATATCGATTACAAGTGCAGTAAGGAGTACCACAAGGCTCAGTACTAGGACCGCTGCTTTTCACACTTTACATGTTACCCTCGGGAGATATCATCAAGAAACATGGTGTTAGCTTTCACTGTTGTGCTGATGACACTCAGCTCTATATTTCTTCGTGGCCCGATGAAACATACCAATTTGCAAAACTAATGGAATGCATAGTTCATATAAAAAAACTGGATGACTACAAATTTCCTACTCCTAAATTTGGAAAAAACAGGTGTTAATTACTGGACCAAAAACCTCCGCATGTAATAACCTAAAACACTGTCTAAAGCCCTATTCGCACGGGATAAGCGATCCCCCCCATCTGAATTTCGTGTGGTGCATTCGCACGGGATAAGCGAAGCCTGTTATTTTACTCGAATTTACTGACTTATCTCCCGGATACGATGTCAAGGCTTTGAGAGTCCCGTTCTATGGTCCGGTTAGATGGATTTAAAAAAAAAAAGAGACTAATATAGTTTCGTGCCATGAAGCCTGTTATTTTACTCGAATTTACTGACTTATCTCCCGGATACGATGTCAAGGCTTTGAGAGTCCCGTTCTATGGTCCGGTTAGATGGATTTAAAAAAAAAAAGAGACTAATATAGTTTCGTGCCATGTGTCATTTACTTTTCACCAGGTTAGAATAATATCTCAAGCTTTATGCTTGATTTATTTGTAACAAATTAACTTCAAAACTTTTCAGCTTTCTCTTTCTGCAAATTGTATGGTGTAGCGATATGACAGCACCCAAAATACTATCAAACACTCCAATGCAGCTCCATTATTCTCGAAAGATGGATAAAAAGGCGCACAGGAAACAAAAACCGCCAAATGCTGTCCAAATCACAGAGATGCCGATTCGCACTAATATTATCACAGGACCTCGGTGTTCGGCGAAATATGGTAGGTCATTTGAGGGGGAATTTTTACTTTAAAAATTACAGACATGGCCGATTCGCACGGGATTAAGATCACAGACAACCTCCGCAATTATTACAAATGACTGGAGGTCACAGGTAATACTAATCCCATGCGAATAGGGCTTAACACTTGATGGCTGCTCTGTTAATTCCTTGTCATCAGTTAGGAACCTAGGTGTGCTATTTGATAGCAATCTTTCCTTCAAAAGCCATGTTTCTAGCATTTGTAAAACCACATTTTTCCATCTTAAAAATATATCTAAATTACGACCTATGCTCTCAATGTCAAATGTTGAAACGTTAATTCATGCGTTCATGACCTCAAGGTTAGATTATTGTAATGCTTTATTGGGTGGTTGCTCTGCTTAATAAACAAACTCCAGCTGGTCCAAGATGCAGCAGCAAGAGTTCTTACTAGAACCAGGAAGTACGACCATATTAGCCCGGTTCTGTCAAATCTGCACTGGCTCCCTATTGAACAACGAATACATTTTAAAATCTTGCTAATTACTTATAAAGCCCTGAATGGTTTAGCTCCTCAATACTTCAGCGAGCTCATATCACATTATAGTCCTTCACGTCCACTGCAATCTCAAAACTCTGACCATTTGATAATACCTAGAATATCAAAATCAACTGTGGGCGGCAGATCCTTTTCCTATTTAGCGCCCAAACTCTGGAACAATCTACCTAGCGTTGTTCGGGAGTCAGACACACTCTGTCAGTTTAAATCTAGTGATCTAGTGATCTAGTTAAATCTAGAGATGGGTCTTTAAAGACCCATCTCTTTAACCTGGCATACACATAATACACTATCACAAAACTCATCTACATCTTGGATGGCCTGAGGGTGAGCACATTGCAAGGGAATGTTAATTTTTGGGTGAACTATTCCTTTAAGACAGATACTTTAATAGCACTTCGGATTTCAACATTTGTAAGATGGTTGTACTTTGTAAAAAAAAAAAAAAGATTTTTTAAAGTTTATTGGAAGATTACTGGAGTATGTTTTACAAGAAAATACTATATCAGTTTTTCCACTTCAAAATGTAATGTTTAATTCAATGTGTAACTTTCCGTTTCTTTGTAATTATTTGAAAAAAAAAAAAAAAATACTAGACAACACTACACATTTTTTTTCCAGGGTTGTGTTGGGAAGAGTAAATTCTTCAAATCACTTTCAAATGTTGTAGTAAATACATAACTTTTATACTGCATGGTAAATATTGCTAGTAATTACTGTGATATATCACAGCATTAGATGGATTATTTCAGGTGTTCCTGTGGCTCAGTGGTAGAGCATTGCATTAACAGTGCAAAAGGGCATGGGTTCAATTCCCAGGGAACACACATACTGGTAAAAAATTTATAGCCTGAATGCACTGCAAGTCGCTTTGGATAAAAGCGTATGCATAAATAATTATTATTAGATTATTTTTCTGGCATAGCTTTCAGCTCAGATTGGGCTTTGGCTGAGCTCTGTTCATATGCGGCTGGTGTTGCACATCAGAAATGAACATAAAAGCTCTAACACAACCCAACATGTCAAGTGAAGTGAGTATTCATCATGGTGATTAGAATCGTCCCCATAGGGCCACAAAATAATATTGCAGGATGCGGCTCACAGTCTCCCAGGAGCACCACTTCACTACTTATATAATTATTATGACAGGCAATTAATTAAACAGCCTAAATGAACCAAGTAACCCCGAGAGAGCACTAGTTTTGTCCTATTTTTTGGAGGTAGCCCTCCTCTGTCCAGTTGTGCATTGGTTCGTCCCGTGTCCATGTCCTGTCTGCTGGCTGTGTGTCGATAGTATCTAGCGTGGCACTTTAGAGGCTTTCTGAGCGGTTCTGTGGAGTCGGCCATTAACATTATCAAGTTATTTATTCTCAGAGCCTCTTTCCACTGGCCTGCATTTTCCATTGCTCTGAATGTCAGAAAGCGCTAGCTGTGATTTTCCATTATTCTCTACACTGTAGACTATGCATCCAGTGCCCGGTGCCTGTGCGGATTCATTGAACGCATGCTACACCAACATCTTTATTATGAAATGCATGATAATCTGATGAGGCTTCCTCAAAACTGGTTACCTGTTTAATAAGAATGGCAGAAATATGAGCATTTATGACACATGGGTTGTTCTTCAACTCTATGCGCTTTTATGTCCCAGAGCTTTTGTATGGATTGGAAAGATCTTTAGTAGTTTAATACTGAAGATCTGTCAAATCCATACAAAAGCTCTGGGACATAAAACACTGAGAAATATAAATCTGGTGTAGAAACATTTTCACTCAGAAATTGCTAGTAAATTTCACACACAAAATTACAAAGTAACATCAAGTAACAAATTTGAATTAAACATGAAACTTTGAAGTACAAAAACTGAAATTGTATTTTCCTGTAAATCATACTGGTTTTTTTTTTGACTGAAAAAAAAATTTTTTTTACAGTGTACAAAAATTCACTATGAAAATATGAATGACTGAATGTTTGAAACTATAATAACATAAATACAGAATGAAATGAACAAACAATTTCAAAATGTATCGTCAAATTTAATAATGCATACACAAATTATGACCCACAACTGTAGTGTCAATGACCAACCATGTTGCCTCTAATAAAGTTTTATCAAATATTAGTGTACTTGTTTCCCAAGTAAATAACAGCAACAGTGAAGAATTTAATGTGTGACTGGATTGCCCTGTAATGCATGGATACAAACATACTGTCAAAGTGTGCTAAAGTGAGCCAAAAGTGCCCATATGTGAAGAATTATATTTGAAAGGACTATTTTCAGGATAAAGAAATGCACCAGTATTGTCAAAGCATAGGCTATTTTGTGGCGCTGTCTAGACCTGGGAAGTGTGAATAGCTTCCGGCTGCCATGGTTGTGTTGGCACTGAGTGAATGTGTGCTGGAGGCATGTTAACACAGCCCAGAGCCACCAACCAGCACACAGTACACAGGTCATGTGATCACCGTGTGTCCTTCATAGGATACACACTAGCTGCGTTCCAACTAGCAGGGTCCCTACACAGTGTTCACTGCTCAACACTGGATATATATGTTACATTTGACCTCGCTCAACAAAATGCATTAATTCTGAACATCCTGCAACGCCATCACACACAAACCAAACTTGAGTCGCACCTATTAGAGGAGTTTGAGGTACAATGACATAATATACATAATAATGACAACAAACAACGAAATGCCTTTTAAATGGTCAGCTTATAATAATGATTTTTTTATTTGAGCTGTGGGGTCAGAATTCATTGGAAATGTCAGGTTTACATCATTCATCTTTGCATGGTTACGGCCAGTGGTGTATAAAGTACCTGAAAGCCACACTCAAGTAAAAGTACAGATATCTTACCAGAAAATGACTTTGGTAGAAGTTGAAGTCACCGTTTAGAATATTACTTGAGTAAAAGTCTTAAAGTATTTGATATTTATTGTACTTAAGTACAAAAAATATTTTTTTAAGTATTGAAAGTAAAAGTACTTTTTTTTTGTACTTGAAAGTACAAGTAAATGTCGAAAAGTCAAAATGTAAAATTAAAACCGCCAGTAGGTGACAGCAAGTGACTGACGAATGAATGAGTCATTGAGCTTCAACAGATTCGTTCAAACCACTGATTCATTCAGGAACAAAGCATTTGACTGTGTAAATTAGTGAATCACTGAATCATTTATTCAACCGATTCGTTCAAAAAGCTGATTCATTCAATAAGTAAACACCATTGCTCAGAGACGCAAAAGAGTGCTGTGATCTTTGTTTGGAACTATTTTCGTTAGCAAAATTGAGCAAAAACAAGCAATATTATGTTTAAAATGTAAGTCAGTTATTGCTAACTTTACTGAACTTATATAAAATGATTATTAAATTTGTTATGTTGATATCTGCAGAAAAACGGTACTCTTTGTGTGATATAGATT
>NW_015635085.1:396015-420990 GCF_001515625.1 Sinocyclocheilus rhinocerous
GAATTTTGAGTTTTAATAGACTAATAAATCACGTGCGTGCATTCTGTGTGAATATACTCAATAATATCAGATCGCACATCATTGCAACAACACTTACCATATTATCGTAGATGTATATCACAGACCCCAGACTCGACTTGAGTGGAAACTGAAATCACTCGCGGTTGCGCGCACTTGTTTGCACGAGCAAAGGTGTTTTTAGGAGTCTAACTTGCAGACGGCAGACCACTGATTCGTCAAACCTGCTTTCCTGCCGTCTGTGTTCTTCTGACTATTTTGTAGTGAGTAACAAATATGCTTCGGGGAAATGTATCGGAGTAAAAGTATACATTTTAATTAGGAAATGTAGTGGAGTAAAAGTAAAAGTTGGCTGAAATATAAAAACTCAAGAAAAGTACAGATACTCCCAAAAAATACTTAAGTACTGTAACGAAGTATTATTACTTCGTTACATTACACCACTGGTTACGACGCATCCGTTAACAAAGAAAAGAAAGATGGGCCACATGTGCCGAGAGGTGTGTTAGCTCTGACAGCCTGAAGCCATAACTGTGATCAACACAAGTCAAAAAGGTAACTATCTGAAAAATCAACCCTTGTTCAGCGTAGGAAAAAATGGAAAGAGTAACACAATTCATATCAACATCAGACTGGCTTTTCAGAAATGTCGACAACTCAGTTACACAGTTACCTTCTCAAAACACTGTTATTTTTATTTTATTTATTTTTTTACATTGTCTTTACAGTAGAAGTCAGTAAGTTTTACTCCTTAACCACTAGAGGGCCGAATCTTCCCTAGTGCAGCTTTAATAAACACTTCTGGTCTCATGAACAGTGCACATTATTACAAAACAAATAAATAAATAATCGCGTGACCGTAGCATTACCACTGGGAATCATTCAAACGAATGTCCCGTTTCACTAGTAAGTAAAATGTGTTTCATGTGGACTTTGATAAACATGTTTTAGATTTGCCAGACTGTGCCAGTACAGCAGACTGCCGTAAGATCAGTACTGTCATCAGTAAGATCAGATGTTGACCTCTGACCCAGGAGTGACAGCTGAGAGCGCAGACGCTCGGATCTCATCGGGAGGGTTAGTCGTGTGATAACAGAGCCGTTCACCTTCACACACCAGGGAGGAAATATTGACTGAACCTCCGCTAACCTCTCATGCTAGCTTGATCACTGCCATGCTGAAAGAGGATTCTCTGCTCATATTCCAGCTGACGATCTCTCACGGGTCTCAGAGGCGTGTGCGCTTCAATAAACACACACCTGTAATGCACATTCATCAGTGTTGATCTAAACACACCAAAGTCTGTGAGCGATGCACTGCCTGACAACAGACTACAGTTATGAAAATGAACCATATTACTCAGTGGGAGAAATGGTTCATGTGATAATTAACATCAGTCTATTAATAATTAAATGACACAATACAAACAATTTAAGCAAAATCTTACAACTTCGGGTCAATAATTGTCTTGCTCAGATAATGTCTTCAAAACATTTTCTCACGCGCACAGGTGCAACAGTGAGGGGGCGTTGATACTGTTTCCTATGCAATGACCTTAGCCAGTCATAATAGTGGCTGTTTACTGACAAGCCTTAAAGGAGCAGCGCCTTAAAAATGGATAATTTCAGACAAGGTCAGAATGAGGGTTGAAATTGATTTTAAAAAATTTATTAAAATGAAAATTATAAGGAACATGTTAAAATAAAAAAAAAATAAAAAAAGGGGTCATATGATGCAAGATGAAGTGTATTTAACAAAGTTCGGGAAGAGCACGTTCAGGTAATCCAACCAATCAGCGCAAGAAAAGACCTATATACAGTATATCTGTCCTTCACATCCGTCCCGTGACAGTTCTGCAGCATCCTTCCTCTACCCCAACGCCTCACTTTGGCTGGTTCCTATCCCAGTCGAGGATGGGGGAGTGTTTTTATTTATTTATTTATTTATTGCACAGAATGCACAAAACAGGATGTGACAACATGACAGAAAAAAGAAGAAAGAAAAAAAGACCAGAAAAAAGACGGGACAACAACATAGATACACAGCTATAGTAATGTGCATAGGTACAGTGATAATTTATGCAACAGATTAATGTAAAGTAATATCATAGTAATTATTGTTATTATTTATGTTTTCCTGATTTTTTTTTTCTGATAATGTTACAGCGATTGAGAAAAAATGTATATAGATATAAATGCATTGAGTGATACTGTAGATCTCAAGATAATAATATCAATACTAATAATGATAATAATAATAATAATAACAATATCTGGACATTTTAGGAGTTAAAGCCAATTGTTACAGCTATTACAGATTGACACCCTTCTCTAGGTCTAAGTCTGGCAGTTTATAGTGGAAAACTCATGCAAATGATAAATGTTCGTGACAACGCGGGACAATAACCTCACGTTAACGTAACAGCGATAGAGACAATAATCCAAAATCAGTTGTCAAATTTCAAAGGCTGCGCCCCTTGGAGATCATATTTGTTGGTTGCTTACTTCATTGTGGCTGCCTCAGAAAAGTAAACATTACATTCCCAAGTAATAGAAAGTTACAATAATTTATAATGGTTACCGCCAACAAATGTGATCTCCGGAAGGAATGAGACACAGCGAGTATATCACTCACTCCTACACCTGGGTTAAGTGCTCAAAATATCTACAGTATACAGTATAATAATGTAATAATGTAACTACAATACTGTGTGAAAATGGCTATTTAAAGCAACGGGCTACTGGCCTTTTCACAATAAATACACTATAGGATGCTTTTGGCGTCTATATACAGTAGATCTTGATCAGAGTAGACATCATATTGAATTATAAACAGATGAAAATGAGGCTGTGAAGGACAGACTTACAGTCTTTTTAACGGCTCTTGGTTATAAAAATATTGGGGATCCCTCAGCTTCCTCATTGTTTAGGGTCAGTCTCAGCTTCATGTTGTCAGGAGTTATACTTGCCTTTTTCAAAAGGCATTAAACTACTCTTGATTTACCAGAGCAGCATGAAATAATGTCAGATTTAGGTTAAGAAGGATGTCCAGACTCATATTTACAGACACACACACAGTGTATTATGGGTAGATTACATGTTTAACTAACATCTCACAGTGGGTCATTTCACAGAGACTGGCACACAAACCACAGAACTGCCTTTAGAGACAGCACATTCCTCACAAATGGCATTATGAAACTGAACTGGTGAATCTGCATGTCGTACACAATCCCAAACATTTCTAGAAAGATTCCTCATGAGCAACAAGACATCAGCAGTCAAAACATATTTTGATCAATGCACACTGATAAAACCACTGCGGTAAATACAGATACATGATCTGCTACCTGAGACCATTAATATGTTCATTTCTCCACGACAGCAATCAGATTAAATAGAGATGGAATGGAGACTTAAAGTCACCTGCTTCTCAGAGGTTACTCCCGAGACAAAGACCATGGTAATGTCATACATGTCTCAACAAGATCTCAATAGTTTCTCAACTGTGCTCAGGTTTGCCAAGATACTCTGTCCAAATAGTCTACATGAACAAGTGTTTCATTTGAGACAAAGTTCCTTCGAAGCATTACTGAGATCTCCAAAGGGATAAAAGCACATCTTCTTTCTCAGGATTATCAAAACTCTATATGTGACCCTGGAGCACAAAACCAGTCATAAGGGTCAATTTTTCGAAATTGAGATTGGAACAATGATTTTTTGCATAAAAGAAAAATCGATAATTTTGACCCATACAATGTTTCTTTAGCTATTGCTAAAAATATACCCTAGCGACTTAAGACTGCTTTTGTGGTCCAGGGTCACATATGTTAAGCATGAAGCTACGAAACAGCACCAAACATTCAGTATTTTAGACTCACAGTATGTAACTATCTCATCGGTTAGCTTTCTAACGAGACGACAGCGTGATCAGAGCTTGAACACACTGATCTTCAAACACTCGTATTAAAGAAAAGACCACGGTAATCCTTTAAACATCTCAACAACCTAAACTAACAACGAAGAACAAACTAACTCATTTTCAGGGAGAACGAAAGTGAGAAAAGCACTTACTCTGGAGCATCTGAGAGCCATAGTGCCATTTACATGAACCTCCTGTGGCTGCAGGACTAAAAATAGAGCGGCCGGGCCAGTGTGCACTTTTCCATGCGGCCAATGGATTTGTCATGAGAGCGGCGCATTGTGAAGGCCCACGCAGACGTTACGGCTGAAGCGGTGAGCTCGGCTGGTGTTTTCTCTCAGGAGAGTGTGTATCAGAGCGTCTGCGTCTGCACTGGCAAACACAGTTCTCCAAATTACTCCCGCAAATCCTGCATAATCTGTGCCTCAAAAGTCATTACGCCATAACTGTTGAGCAAAAGGTTATTCAGAACTAATCCCGCTCTCCCGCTGAAGGATGTCCTCTGTCAAATGGAAAGGTCCGGAGTGTTTAGAAGGATCCCAGGGATTCACAGAAGCTTATTTGAGTCGACAGGGTAATTGGCATAAAAAGGTTAAACTGTTTCAATGTTTATCAGCATAACAGACGTCATATTCTTTCTGTTTAACTGCATGTTCTCACTGAAGAACTCGCTGAGCTCTGTTTGTGACACATTTTAAACACTTTCTTCCCAAAAAAACACACAGAGTGAAGCTCACCGGGAACTGGATGGGTCATGACTCCAAAATCAAAAAACGAAAATTAAAAGAATTGTTCACCCAAAACGTCAATTCTTTCTTAATTTACTGACCCTCATGCCGTTCCTATAACCTATATGCAACCTAGATTTCTTTCTTCTTCTTTTTTTATGGACCAAAAAATGTGTTTACAGATTTTTCACTACTATCACTTTAAGGCTTATTTTCATGACATTTAAACACAAAATGCCATTCACAACCCATTTTAACTACACAATCTGAATATGCTTCTGAATGAAACGAATGAAATGAAGATTCAGTGAGAGTAAATAGTAAATAGTGTTCGTTTTATAATCATGTTGACTATAACAACATTCACCCCCCCACCCCCCATCATTATTATCATTACTGTAATCTCATTAATGTAATACAATAAACATGTTTATAAATATATTTTTAGATATGTTACATATATATTTATAAATAATAAACATGTTGTTTAAATTCCAAAGTAAGATTATAATTATACAGACTAAAATAAATAAATAAATATATAAATACATAAAAAACAGTGAAGGATTTACTTTGAAACTATTTTCACTTAAATTATTAGTAAATCTCACAAATAATACAAAGAATAATTAAAATAGTTTTTAGTTTTTCTGTGAAACATGTCAAACTCCAATCATCTTTGTTTTACTTACAATTTTGAAAAAAAAAAAAAAAAAACGTTTTTTTTATAGCGCATCATGGAAGTATTTTTTTGTACTGAATTTAATATTTACTGATTTTAATTTTGTTTGTCCTAATTCAAAATATGAGACTAATAGGTTTAGTACTACTACTACAAATAATAATAATAGGTTTTATTTTTTTATGCAAAGTATAAAGTATAATTTCATAGATTTGAGATTTTTTTGGGTGAAACATTTCTTTGTGAAATTCCCCCACAAGATCCTCAGGAAACGTATCAAATGAGGTTTCCTGAAGTGAGTTATTTAAGCTCATGACCTGCTCTTCTTGGGTCTGGAGGTATCAAACAGAGCATCCTATAGTGAGGTCCTGAGGTCTCGATGCAGAAGACATGTGAAGGCAGCTGCAGAACTGGGCTTCCCATGCCCTTTGGGCTGGAGCTGGACATCTCCCACAGGCCAGCTTTAAATAGCATGCTTTCCCTCCACAGATAGTATTAGTAAGCTTGTGCCATCCAGAGCTCACCATGAGCAAGCACAAACCCAGGACCTCCTCATGGCCAAACTTCTGTCTTTATAAACAACGTCTGTCTTTCCTCACTTCATGACTCCATCTACTTTTATAGTAAAAGCGAAGCCACACACCGTTTCCCACAATCACACGCATTTCACAAACACTGGAAATTAAGTATGTTTCAGGCAGTGTCTTTATGGTCATGGCCAGTGCTTAATTTGAGACTGATCCTGTTCCGGAAAATGTCAGGTTTGGGATTTTTGTGTTCCGGTAATCGTTTTTAAATGATCCGGCATCAACATGCCACAGTGTGTATGAGCGCGGGTTTTTGAAGATTCATACAGTGGTCTGTCTGAAAACACTGATTGGCTGGAAGGTGTGCATTTAAATCATTGGATGCACAGGATGGCCTATAGTTCCATAAGTTTACTCACCGTTCTATAATAATGCGCAACCTGAAGTGCACACGTATACAGACAGTCACTCACATACAGAGATCAGAGATCGTGCTGCATGGTATTTCTCAGCAGCTTCACTATTAGTAAATAGATGGTACAATAAATGCTATAATTCATTCAAGTAAGGCTGGCCACACACTTGAAACGATACAACTTGTCCAAAAAGTCCTCTATTGTGTGGTGTCATGACAATTATTTAACTGCTCCGGATCGAGACGGAGCGTCCCTGAACTCAAATCGAATCAGATATGTTTGATATTTAGGACTCTTGATCGGGCTTCCTCTGATGTGACACCCGTGATAGCCAATGAAAGCGAGCAAGCGTCACCTACCGGATGTTACGAGCTTCTATAGCTGAAACTTAGCAGCTACAAACCTGCCACGAAAGTAGAGCACTGAGAAAGAACATCACCCATATTCTTTTTATTTCTATTTTGTTTTTCACTGTACAACAGAATGTGTGCCAGGAGAGCCAGCTGACAACGTCGATTGTCCAGCATGTGTTTTTCAAATATTCATCAAATATCAAATCAAATATAATCAAATATTACGCTGCAAACATCATTAACAGCTTTAACTTGTCAGCCGTGCAGAAACTAGTCAATAATGCTGCTATAAGCTGTCTCATTTTGAAGGCTGCGCCCTTCGGAGGTCGCATTTGAAGGCTGCATACGTCATCGAGGCTGTCTCATTTCAGAAAAGCAAGTAGGATACTCCGAATGCGACCTTCTTTCACAGGAATTCGGAGGATGGATGAGGTGTATCCTTCGCTGCTACAGATAACCCACAATTCTTTGCGTCACCATAAACAGCCATCGTTTATTTGGGAAAAATGGCGGCGCCGGCAGATGTCACGTTACACAGAAGCGAAGATGTGGTGCTTAAAGGGGTCCTATTATGCTTTTTCACTTTTTTAATTTTAGTCAGTGTGTAGTGTGTATGGTATTTTCAAGTTCTTCTTTTACAAGTTGTATTACCTCAGCTCCTAGACGTGGTAAACAGGATTACAAGTGTTTAGTGATTTTTAAATGTTGCAAAAAGTACTTTGCTAGCAAGGCGAGAAATTGTTAATTTGTTTAACCCTCTGGTATTGTACATTTAACTTGTGTGAGAGCGCAACTACGCTATAAATGTGTTGGCATAGCAACATGATACTTCCTGTTTCCTTTTCCTCCCATCCTACGAAGGCCGTCTTGTTTAATTCTGGGTTAAGGACACTCCGTATGCATCCTTCAGAGGATGCGACCTACAGAGGATGCGACCTACAGAGGATGCATCCTTCAGAGTTATCCTAACTGACTTTAGCTGAAAAAATTACTCTTTGTTATTGTCCTCTTGCATCATTGACCAACTATTTTCCTGTTTAACACTGTAAAGCTGCTTTGACAACAATCAGTATTGTATAAAGCGCTATACAAGTAAAGGTGACTTGACTTGACTTTTACAAATTAATAACTGGTCATGGCTGCACCCAAGTTCACAAACAAGCATGTAGTCCTCTGGTGATGCGAAACAACATACTTTTGAATATGTATGAGACAGCATGATACATCATACATCAGCATATATTAATTTGTATTAACTTCATTCATTATTTCTTATCTTTAAGCTTTAGCTTCAATAATATTTCATGCCATTTTTGTTCTTCAGGTTCTTCGGGAAGGTTCACTTTCAGGCTTTAAAGCCCTTCATTTTACCCTTATAATAACAACTAATATGTAAACATATACTCCGATGTAGTCTTCTTATATCTGATTTGCTGGCTGACCCAAACCAGACAGCACAGAACCGACTCAATAACAGCTGAGTAAAACTGAATCATCTGTGCCTGTGGCAGGTTGAACTTTTTCAGCTGACGAAGGAAGTACAACCTGGATGTGAGTTTTCCCAGCCTCACTAGCTGCTGCCTGTCTGTCAGGAAGCTGATGATCCACTGACAGATGAAGGCGGGTACAGAGAGCTGTGTCAGTTTATTGTGAAGGGTATCTGGGATGATGGTGTTGAAAGCAGAGCTGAAGTCCACAAACAGGATCCTTGCAAACAGGATCCCTGGTTTGTCCAGATGTTGGAGAATGTAGTGCAGTCCCATATTGACTGCATCATCCACAGACCTGTTTGCTCGGTAAGCAAACTGCAGGGGGTCCAGCAAGGGTCCAGTGATGTCCTTCAAGTAGGCCAACACCAGTCTCTCAAATGACTTCATGACCACAGACGTTAAAGCAACAGGTCTGTAGTCATTTAGCCCTGTTATTTTTGGTTTCTTGGGTGCAGGGATGATGGTGGAGCGTTTGAAGCAGGAGGGGACTTCACACAGCTCCAGTGATCTGTTGAAGATCTGTGTGAAGATGGATGACAGCTGGACAGCATCTGGGCCTTTGGCTTTCCTTATCTTTTGTTTCCTGAAGACTTTGCGTACATCATCTTCACAGATCTTAAGTGCAGGCTGAGAAGCAGTAGGGGGAGGGAGGGTGTTGATGGCTGGGTTGTCACACGGTCAGAGCGGGTGTTGGGTGTGAGACCAGGCTTTTCAAACCTGCAGTAAAATGTTCAAACTGTCGGCTAAAAGTTGATTCTCCTCAGTGCTAGGGGACAGGGTTTTCTAGCTGGTGATGGCTTTCAGGCCCTTTCACACTGATGCAGGGTCGTTGCTTGAAAAGTTGCTATGTTTGGACCTCCTTGGAGAGATTTAGGTGAGATGCGTTTCTGCAGTTTTCAGCAAAGCAAGATATCCACTCCCACTCGCAGCATCACAAAAGTGCTCCTGTAAAATTGGAAAAAAAAAAAAAAAAGGACCATTTCACATCCATTTATCAAAACTATTATCAGGTGAACTGTCAGAGACAAGCATCAATTGCAATACAAGAGTAGTTCACCCAAAACTGAAAATTCTGTCATCATTTATTTATCCTCTTGTGGCTCCAAACCTGTATGACCTTCTGTCTTCTGAGGAACACAAAAAAAATTTTGGAATAATCTACGGATGAAACCATGTCATACATGGCATCTGTGGAACGGCATGAGTACAAGTAAACAACAATTCAGGTGAACAATATGTTTTAAGGGATAGTTCACCCAAAAATGTTGTGCACAGAGACCAATGGCCAAGTCAGGATATTCACTGAATAATATGTTCAATTTCAGTTTCTCACCAAACCTAATCGTATACCAGCAGAACACTTGGAATAAACGGCATGGGACCACTCTTTTTTTTTTAAAGTTTGATTTGATCGCCATACACTGCCATTATATGGACAAGCACGCACAAGACTTTTTTTTTTAAATCTCCTTTTGTGGTCTGAACAAGAAAGAAGGGCATACTGCATTAGAACAGCACAAGGGTGAGTAAATGATGACTCAACTTTCATTTTTGGGTGAACTGCACCACACAGAAATGTAACACTGGGTAATTTTTCTCAATAAATAAATGACAAGCCCACGATTTCGCAGGATCAGGGCTGAAATGACTTCATCATCATAACAACCCAAAGTATCTGTGACATCTGACGACCCGTATAGAGAGGGTGTGCGGATGCCGCAGATCAAAGCAATGACCGCCGCTCACCTGCCCTGCATTCCCCAATGTGCTCTCTAGGGGGCGCAGCATTGAGTTCCCTAGAGGGGGAACTACAGAATGTCACTTTTTTATTATTATTGGGTGACTCAACACTTTGATGTTTTACCAACTAAGAAGATCAGCATTTTTAGAGTTTCATCCCCTATCTGATGTGAGCATAAGTATTGGGACAGTTGACTCACAGGTGTTTCTAAGTGATCAGCTGTGTCCTGTTGCATTAATTGTTCAGATATTAAAAGCAGGGAATGTGCTGTATCAGTTATAGCCATTGCTTCTGCCATTGAGGTATTCGGCCAATCATAACGCACTGGATAGCTGACCAATCAGAGCACACCTCACTTTTCAGACCGATGAGCTTTGTAAAAATCGATGCGTTTCAGAAAGGCGGGGCATATAGGAGAAACAATAATGTACAGTATGTGGAAAATAATGTGTTTTTTGAACCTTAAACCGCATAAACACATTTCATTACACCAAATACACCAAATAATGTTCTTTTTAGCAACATATGACCCTTTTAAGTGATGGGAAAGTGTGGAGAAAAAAAAAAGGAACTGCAAATGATCCTAAGCATACAACCTCTTCTGTGAAGCGTGGTGGAGGTGGGCAGTCTCTGCATGTATGGTTGTCTCTGGAACAGGCTCTCTCAATTTTATTAATGACTTAGCGAATGATGGTTATAGCAGAATGAATACAGAAGTGTACAAAAACATCTTGGCTGCCAATGTTCAAGAAAATGCCACAAGACTCATCAGAAAGTGCTTCATATTGCAACAGGGCAGTGACCCTAAACACCCTGCTAGCTCAGTCAAGGAGTTTATCAGGGCAAATAAATTAGATTGGCCAAGACAATCTCCAGATTTAAATCCTATTGAACATGAATTTCAGCAGCTAAAGAGGAGACTAAAGGCAGAAACTCCCCAAACCAAGCAACAGTTGAAATTGGCTGTATTAAAGGCTGGGAAAAGCATTTCAGTGGATGAAACCAAGAGTCTGGTGATGTCTATGGGTCGCAGACTCACTGCTGTGATTGAATGCAAGAGATTCACAACTAAATATTAGCTTTTAAACTTTTACAGTTGCTTTAGGTTTAACTGTCCCAGTACTTATGCTCACATCAGATTAGGGAATGAAACTCTAAAAGTGCTGTCCTTTTTATTTGGTAAAACAAATAAAAAGTGTTGAAACAGCTAATAACAAAATGTGACATTCTGTAGTTTTGTCTCATATTCATCTTTTAATCATATTTGCAGATGTCTCCACTCCACAGCAGACAAAGCAATTTTGTCATTACTTTTCCAATACTTATGGTGGCCACTGTATATATATATATATATATATATATAGTAAAAAGAAAGTCAGTCTTACTGGAAAATGGGTCTTTTAACGACAGAAACACAGTCACGATTCCAAGTGCACACTGAGTGCGTTGAGGTTGGACTCCTCTTATCAGAATGAATGCACATAAATGGGACAGCACATAAAGAAATGACAGTGTGAGCATAACAAAAACTTACATTTGATACATTTTTTAGAAAGATTTTTTAATAAGGAAATCACACTCTTTAGTATTATTGTTGTTTAATAATCAAAAAAGCATGACAATCTATACCCTTAAAATATGCAATAGTGGCTTCCCCATGTCACTGGTATGTGTCCTAACAATGTTAACATTAATGTTAAGCTCTTCTCATCCCACTTGACAATGTCACATCAACATCATGAAAACTCACAATTCATGCTTAATGAAATCACAAAATGTGTTCACGAGACACACAAGAACCAATGACTGATATTGCCATTTTAGATTTGGGCAGTTTACAGTGGTTTGATTTGACAATATGATGTTGCAAAATCAATATTATAAATGTGGTAAAACACTTCTGGTGTTTCCCTGTTATAAGAGACCTCCGCGCGTCTACACTGCATTGCAATTCAAATGTCATCTGTGAGAAACGTTCAGGCTCATTTAGACATGCACAGCATATAAATATCATCATAAAGTAATACTATTTTATAAAATACATATTGTAAATGAGGTAAAACACTTACTTTCTGTTTTCCTTGTTAAAACCAACTTCCCCCTCTGCTCCGCATCGCGAGTGAGAAAAAATCTCACTGAGAAAAGTTAAGGAGTGCACTGTACGTAAATATCTCTATAAATCAATATGATGTTTTAAAATACATATTATAAATGAGATAAAACACTTACTTTCAGTTTCCCTTTTAAAAATATATCTCCTCATCTGTTTTGCATTACGTAAATGTCTTTGAGAAAAGTTTAGGCGCACATAGCACATAAATATTGTTATAAACAATATGATGTTACAAAACGCATTTTTGAATAAGATTAAACACTTAATTTCTGTGTTTTCCATCCTCAAAGAAGAGTCAAAGAAAATGGCATCTGTGAGAAATCTTTCAGCTGGTTTAGGCGCGCTCAGTGCGTAAATGTCCCGGATGTACCTAATAACTGTAACTAATAACTGTAACTGTTTTAATCCACCAGCTGTCACGTCATTATCAGAAATGCGTACTCATTCAATAATTCCCCTGATTGTATCATCATATGATGCTAATTTATTTATATAAAAAATTAAATTCCTAGTACATATGCACAATCATTATATATATATATATATAATAAAAATGATGAAACTAAGAAATCATTTATTTCCAAGACCACATTGTATACAATATACATTATTCACAATCTTTGCATTAATCTACAGTAAGCAGAGCAACTATGAAATGTGCAAGATTAACAATATATACTACGACTAATGGGTTTTATAATACTGTGCATATTTGTAGATTTTAAGATGATGGCGATAAGAGCATATGTGAGTGAATGAGATTAAATATCATCGAGAGATGACAGAAGTGTTGCCATTTATGATAGATATGTCTAGAAACAAACGTCCAGGGTGCGAGCAGTCAGGCTTCTCAAATATGTATCAGCGGATCAGGTGTGTGTAAGAAGTGAGCTGCAAGCCAGTGATTTCCCCAGTACATCGCAAAAAGTGCTCAAGTTTCCACATGGAGTGTGATAATGCACAAATTGGCCTATACTCAACAAATTACAGAATAATAAACAAATAAAAAAATCTTCCACCAAGTAATGTAACACTGCTAGTTCGCTATAACCATGTTTATGGCTGACAACTTGGTGCATATATATAGACTCTGTACTGTATGTATATGTTCATTTACATAACCATTGTCTTATAATACAATTTTGTTGTCTCTTTTAGTGTCATTTCAATTTGCATGCAGGTTGAGCTTTTCTTGGCATGTCATGTTAGTGAAAGCCTTGCTCCAAACCATACAGTATGGGTTTATGTTCTCACAACGCTAACATCTAAAATGATTGTGCATATCTCAAAGTACTTGTAGTTATTCACAGTTAAATGAAAATGTAGCTCTTGATGTTAAGTCTCAGCAGGCATCTGAAGGCATTAACACTGGGGGGGAAAGGCTGCTTGACGAGAAACAAAGACACACGCTCTGCTCTGGGTCAGAAGAGTCTTCTCCAGTAGCTCAGGATGGTGATGCTCTGGACAGAGAGTGCTGGCAGCTGCTTTGGCTATAGTGCTGCTCGACGACATCTGGACCCATCTGTACAAACAAACTCCTGTCTAACTTTGACTATTCATTAGGTGCAGGAGCGCTGCAGCTGTCTCAGGAACGAGTCCAGCCACCTGCTACATCAGTACTGGCCCTCAGATGCTCATTTAATTAATGCTCCCCATGAGAACGGCTCCTGACTGTGGCGCGGCGCTCCAAAAACACTTTCGTCCATCACAGGAGATGGTGTCCAAAGCCTGCTGGGCTTCAGCTCTTCTGTATTGTAGTGTGGAGCTAAACACTGACACGTTTAATTTTTTGGCAGATATAAAACTCTCAGCCGAAGTATTGATGACTCAGGTTGTGCTACACAGATCTGTGTCCAATCAAATGCTCCTCCTCGTGGCAGCACATCATGATTCATGGCTGTCAATTAAACACTCGTGCTGTTGAGGTAGGAAGCTCACTAGGTGGGAGATCCGATCAATTAAATGCTGACTAGGTAGGCAGCTCAGTAGGTTCAAATCGTGCTTATGATGCCCAAAATGCTGAGCATGTTGGGACGCTCACTGTGTTTTGGGAGCTCCCTAAGCTTTTCAGGCTGAATGCACCCAAAATGCTTTCTAGGTAGGATGCATGCTTACTAGGACACTGCATGCAGTCCTGCGGTGTGTTGTGTAATACTGTACTTGCACGCAGCAGCGCAGGAGTTACTGTAGTTTGAATGCGCTCTTTATTCAGCATTCTTGACTAAAACAACTGTTGGATGAAACATTCTCCGTCTCTACAGCCACTGTGTGTGAGTCTGAAGAAAGAAAGACAGAACCACGGGTGAAGCACAGCGATGTGCCCTTTGTCTGACTGGCATAATCTCCTTAAATTTCACACCTCTGCTGTGCCTGAGGAAACCTTTCTATCTGTTCTCATCATTGTTGAGCGGCACATCTGTGTAAGGTGATCGTCATGCACTCCATTCTGACAGGCTAAGAATAGATGCGTTCATTTAGGAAAATAAGTATTACTGCACTCATGCATGCAGAGGGGTTTAATTAGATAACTGCATGTGTTATCTTGCACATTCTGAAAGGAGTCTTATACTGTAATAGTCCAAATGAATTCAATTAAAAGACAGAAGTGGTCGAGTTTAAGGAGCTTTCAGAGAAGAGCTGATGTTTGAGATTGATGATGATGATGATGTTTAATTTCATTCTGTTGAACGTCTTTGTTAGCTAAACAATGCGAGAATTAAACAACACTAATTCAATAAGCTTTACCGTGGTAAAATCACTGTAATGCACAGGCTCATGTGGTTTAACAATACTATAAAAGACACCAATAAATAATTGTATTTATAATAATACAAATAATTTCCGTTACATGTGGATGACAGTGTATGTCAACCTCCACTGAAGATCATTGTCAGCGAAAAAACAAAAAACAGCTGATGCTTGGGAAAATTGTTTCAACAAGTCTAAAGACATTATTCAACTCTACCACATCCATAAAGGCCACCAATACTAATAGGCCACAGTGCAAACATGTCTGGCTCTGCCTACAGAAAATCCATATTTTTCCACCAAAGCATGCAGAAATAGTTGGGTCTCAATAACTGGATCAATGCGAGGAAGCTGATGGCCTTTTGAAAGCAAGCGCCGCTCGTTCAGCTCCTGATGGAGCGACTGAACAGACTGAAGGGCAATCTTTCTGAGAAACAAATCAATAGCTATAATTGCTGATATTGTTTGGGAGTTTTTAATTAGAGGTCATTCATTTCTCACCAAACAACCAAAGCATTTCGAGAATAAAGTAAGCTTAAAGCCATTAGCATTGACAGCACTGAGACTACTGCTGTATTGAACTCTGTCATATCTAGTTTGGTTATTTAAAAGCTAAATAACTGTAGACTTAGAGTCCCTGAAGCAGCTGGGTAGACAGATGCACACAGATGTTTTAAGGTCACATTTGAATGTTTGGCATGTATGTGCTTGAATTGAACTGCTTTTGAATTGATTAGCAAATTAGGATGTGATCAGATGTGATACTGGCCTGAGAGGTTAGAGAACCACTGCTGAGGACGCAGCCAATAACAGAACAGGATCAGCGTGACTATATGTGATAGAGTTTCAGCTATTGTTCCTCAGCCTGTATCTCGCTCTGTTGGCTGACACGTCAGACTCATTGTGTTGCATCTTTGCATGACTGTGCCAAACGTGCTCATTTTTCCAGTGCTGAAGAGGTCATTCCACTGGAAACCATTGACTTACACAACAATGCATGGTGGGAAATTCACAGAGCTTCAGCCAGCAGGGAAATTAACAGACTAACATTTCCTAGACGCTTATTCTGTACGCACATGGTTAGAATGGACCAACAAAAATGTGAATCTTCAGAACTGAGTGATGCCTTGATTCGTGATATTATAATATCATCAGACTATAACCAGATTCATGGTGATTCACCTGTAATGCAACCCTACTTCATCTTCATCTACAGGTGAAATCAAAGCAGATGTGTGTTAGAAGTTACCTTCAGCCAAAGCTAAAATGAAGAAGCTGAAGTCCCTCGCACAATTATATGAATGAAGTAATCATAAACATCTGCCATTAATATGTGACATTAATAATGGCTATTTTAATCTCTTTTGATGGAGCTACAGTTCATTCATTCTTTAAAGTTAATTGTCCATTATTCACTATTAAACATTTGATTTGTCAGTATTTAGTAGTACAAATCATATTTTATAGACTGTTTTTCTACATAGCTCTGAACACGTTGAACACATTCATGCAGAAATATTCCTTCATACATACATCCACAGGTAAAACAAGAAGAGAGCCATGTGTTTCATAATCTTTCATGACGATAATAAGTGATTTGCAGCTGTTTGTGGTTGAAGACACACACAGATTATCTTTGTGTGGGCCTGAATACATCATCTGCTTTCAAATGGCAGATCAGCTGTTTCATAAAGCTGTGCAATTACGAGTAATGCCAGTGGTGATATATAACTCAAAGCAAGCCAGCATGCTGTCCTTTTTGAGGCGATACAAAAACTAGTAGATGAGATAAGATGTTAGAACTTCATATGAAGAATTGTTCCAGCAAACGACGGTTCCTCCTGATCTTGACGCTTTTCACTTGCTCCATTCTGCACCATTATTTGCATCAGGGGCAGTTGTGGCCTAATGGTTAGAGGGTCGGACTTGTACCCGGAGGTTGCGGGTCCAGAACCAGCAGGAAATGTAACCCACGACTGAAGTGAGACCCTTGAGCAAGACACCGAACCCCACAACAAAAATGGCTGCCCACTGCTCCAGGTGTGTGTGCACTTGGATGGGTTAAATGCAGAGCACAGATTCTGAGTATGGGACACCATACTTAGCTACATGTCACATCATGTCACTTTCATCAAATGAGCTGATAAACGCTTATCAAGTGTACGTTTGTCAGTCACGTGCATATTCACTGTTCACATGAAGGGTCTGCAGTCTTCCCAGCTCAAGAACACATCGCTGCACTTTATGTAACGTTATATAAGAAGTATTTATATGTTTTTTTTAAAGTAAATTCATTAAATGCAAAAAAATAATAAAAAATAGTTCCTGACAGTGACAGTAGATGGCAAGAGAATGTTATGGTATAACATGCCTCATCTGATGGAGCTAAAAAAAACCCTAGAGAAAACAGGAACCGTTCTCATCTGCTGTGTCGTTTATTTTTTAGCACCATATATGATATTTTCTCACACCCATAGTGATTATCTTTCGGCTGAGAAAATGTCTGTTTTTCATCTTTTAGTTTAAAACAGAATGATTCGCAGTGCAGCACGAGCTACATGTCACATCATGTCACTTTCATCAAATGAGCTGATAAACGCTTATCAAGTGTACGTTTGTCAGTCACGTGCATATTCACTGTTCACATGAAGGGTCTGCAGTCTTCCCAGCTCAAGAACACATCGCTGCACTTTATGTAACGTTATATAAGAAGTATTTATATGTTTTTTTTAAAGTAAATTCATTAAATGCAAAAAAATAATAAAAAATAGTTCCTGACAGTGACAGTAGATGGCAAGAGAATGTTATGGTATAACATGCCTCATCTGATGGAGCTAAAAAAAACCCTAGAGAAAACAGGAACCGTTCTCATCTGCTGTGTCGTTTATTTTTTAGCATTTTTTGATATTTTGACATTGTTTGATATTTTCTCACACCCATAGTGATTATCTTTCGGCTGAGAAAATGTCTGTTTTTCATCTTTTAGTTTAAAACAGAATGATTCGCAGTGCAGCACGACTTTGCAAGCCTCATTACAGCATAAACTGATGGACATACAGTACCATACCTGACAGAGAAAACTAATAATACAGTGATATTCCTTCCGCACTTCAGAAACTGTGGGCTTCCACACAGAAACACATCAAGGTTTCTCCCGCACAAGAAAAGTTTCTTTGGCCTCAAAATAAAAGGTGAATGATGCAACACAACCCCAGCAGGGGTCACTCATACTAACAAACCATTAATTTTGCTGAAATACATTACGTTATACATGGAACAGTTTTGACGCTATATTATAGATTGTTTATGTTGCTAAGGGTTTTGCGCTGTGATACACAGAGCTGTTGGGTGAAGCAGTCAGACCCATGCTTTACCGTGAATAAAACACAGCTGTTGACCAATCAGAATCCAGGACTGGAACTACCCGGTTTATATAGTACATTACAAATGCTCAATCTAAAAGTCAGAACAGTGCAGTTTACTGTAATTCCCTACTGTTCAGATATAATATAAACATACCTCACAACTGGGAAATCTAATTGAATTAAAAGATCAGACAAAAATAAACCGCACAGACAAATCAGAGCAGTCTGGTGTTTCAGCGCTCGTTAATGATGAGATGCATTAGTGTTGCCCACTTATTCAGTGGTGTTGGTTCTAATATAAAAAGCCTTCGTTAAAGTGCTAAAAGTTATGAACCAAACCAACCAGCTACAAGGAGAAACACAACACTACAAACTTTGATTTAAGCAAAAAGTGAAGTTGTGACAAGTAAAATTTGAAACTTAAGACAAAAAGACAATGTAATTTTATTTCATGGTAACGATATATATCACAATATAATTATTTTTGCTTTAAATAAGGTCTTTATTATATCAACATTTTTGATACCATATACATTTCATAATTCTTGTCACCAGTGTCAGTATCACAAAAAAACTAGCATAATACTAGCATAAATAAAAAAAACAAGCTCACTGAAGACAAGTAAACAGTCAGCAATTAAAAAAGAATAAGAAACTAATTACAAGCAATAGAAAAAATACAGTAGAACACTGCATATTCTTCACTGTGTTAATTATATTCCTTCTTATTAAAGTTACAAAAGTGATTTAGTCAAGAGCAGTGAGAGATGTTTCTCTTTGTTGTTGTTTGATTAACATGAATGACAGACAGCAGGAATATTAGACTGCTGTCACTTTAAGAGCTGCCCGGATCTGAATATACTGCAGCACATGTTTTCTTTCTCAGCTGTTTGCTTTCACTTAAAGGTGACATCGGATGAAATTTCCACTTTTGTAGTTTTTTTTGCATTTAGTTAGGTTTCTGCTGTGTCTGCCAGCTCAGAAAAGCTGAAAAGAAAACATGCAGCCAGTTTGTTATAAACTGAGTTTAAAAATGTGTCATCCAGCGACATGCTTCAATTTGGTGCCGGTTTTGACGTAACTAGCTAGTTATTTGAATATGACCGCCTCCGAGCAAAATATGGAGTCCGCCCACTTCCCACCCCTTTTTGTAAACATATAGCAAAGCGGCTAATGAAGGTGCCTTTCGTTTTTCTGGGTTTGAACAATGAAGTAATCCTGGCATGCAACCTGTTCTGTGTTCGGTTGCTCACAGGCGTCCTATCACAGAATCCCAGCTTCAGATGAAACAAAAGCGAAATGGCTTAATTTTATATATGAAGGGAATGCCCCAGAAAGAGTGGGCAAAAACTAGCTTCTGTGAGCGAAACATTTTTTGCCGGACTGCTTTTCAAACCTCAGCCAATACGAAGCTGGACTCGCATCGAAATTTAAGGATGGAGCTGTACCTACAATTCATCCGAAAGATGTAAGTTATTTGTACGTTATTTGTTTGATAGCTTAGGTCTGAAACATGATTTTGCTGTTATCAGCACTCTAAATTGCCGTAAGACGTGAAACCTAGCATATGGAAAAGAGGGTGAACCATATAAACATTTATTTAAAAAAACAGTCGAGTCACAAGGCAAAGATAGCAGTTTGTCTGTATGAATGTTAGTGAATGCGTTAGTATGTTTAGCTGGGGGAAAGCTATCAGTAATATTTTCTCCATTTGCTGTTTGACAGTACATTGGCTACTCCAAGGCTAGCATGCGCCAGATAAACATACTAACACAAGCACATATACTAACATTCATAAAGACAAGCTATGCTATGTTTGCTCTGTGAGTCAGTTAAACACTGTTGTAAAATGAATGGGCGGGCTGAGCAGTAGCTCATTAGCATTTAAAGAGACAAGCACCAAAACAGGTCGCTGTGAACAGAGCTGGTTTTGACAAGGTAAAAGGGTGTTTTTTCACAACCGCTGAGAAATTTTAACCAAAAAATGTTACAGACATTTCAGAAATATCCTAAAGAAACATGACAACTTGTGTGAAATGGGCATCCGATGTCACCTTTAAGACCTACATTACTGTGTTTACGAGGATACTTGCAAAGACGGGCATTTTGACACATACAAGTGTATGTATTTAACCGTTCAAGGTCTATAAAGCGGCAAAAATAACTGTTCAATACTCCCGCACTCTTTGAGCACCGTCTTCACGTGCGCACTTTAACTGCTGATTGTGTTTCAATGGCTTAAAACCACTCGTTTTTAAACCGCAATGCTTAAAATTGCGTGCAAACGATAAGTCACGTGAGCGTGTAACCGCGATAGAGACGACGATAGTCCAAAATCTCTACCGGTTGACAAATTTCTTCTAGTTAATCATACTATCTACTGATATATCGCCCACCCCTAATGGAAACAATATATTTTATAAGTTTTTCGCAAAATATATAACATGGAAATTGGCTCGATCAAACATCATTCACTGTGCTTCATGGAAGAGGGCATTCCCTGCAAGCTCATTTTCTGCACAGCATTGTGGGTTATATAGTTTTTCACCACATATTTCACAGTTATCACACAGATGCAGCAGATTTCATGGCTAGAGCTATCTCAGTGTAGTTCAGATATGATCTGGATTGACGCACAAGCGCAGGAGCGCCATGTATGTCCAGCGTTTAGTTGTGTGTGGATGCTGGGTCATAGAGATCATGAGCAAACATTGTGGGAAAAGGCTGATCATTGCTGTTTGTCTTTGGGATTTCATACATCCACTCAAGAGCTCTGGAAAATATCTGCTTATTTTTCATAGTGTGGCTCATTCCTGCTCTGTTTGTACACCCACACCATCCTCAAGACATCCCATAATCAGCTACAAGCACTCAGAGCTCAGAACCACTTTATATGAGGTGTCCGTCACTAATATCTTGCATAAAAACTGATACAGTATTTGTATTGTGAACATACATTTTACATTCTACTTAAAGTTCCTGCATGTAATTACATTGTTGACTGCAGCCCAACCCTAAACCTACTCATATCTCAGCTTTAACTGCAGTAGATGTGCATCTAGAAAGTACACAATGACACACAGCAGCAAATGCTTAAAATGTGTCTTTGGTGACATTTCTGGAAAAAGTTAGTACTTTGCTTCTTGCAAGTTTCGCAAAACACTTTCACAGTGAAATGTCCAGTGAGTGCCACTAAAAGTGTATTCGGTTTTCTAGAAAACAGATGAAAGTCAATCTGGGAACATGTTATTGCACTGGTTGGTGTACGTATTGCAGCAGATCAGAAATGAATGTCAAGTGAGTTAAAACTCTTTTGCATTTGAAAATAATGTAGCACCTACAGTATAATAAACTCTACACAAAACCTATAATGTTAACTCTTTCCTGACATTTAAAAAAATAAATAAATAAAAAGGTTGCCAAAAATGGATTCTTCTTCACTGTGTTTTGATCTAGACATGCAGTACTCTTTCAAGGAATGTGTAATAGCGCCTCCTACCATACAACAGTGAAAACACAGCAAGCTGAAAAATTCCATCAATGGGCAAACGTGGGATAAAAACTCATTTACTGAAACAACCATGTTATTTTTGCTTCTATGAGTCTCTGAGCTTTTTTATCATGACTCCTGTTTAACAGGACTCGTACCCGAGCGCTTCACATCACAAGTGTAATGCTGTACCGGGTGCACTACTGAGCAAGTTTACTGCATCAGAAAAGCCACACGTATGGAGCTGATTATATGATGCTGACGTCAAAATGTATTAGTTTACAAATCATGCACTATGATAAAAGTGTTTTGAGCTCATAACATAGTACTGTGTGAGGAACCACATGAAAACAAGTCTTCATTAATCGATAATCTGTCCCTGTAATCGTGATTTGTGTGAAAATGAACAAAAGTTATTGGTGTTTTACTGCGACTAGTGTTCATTTCAGCTGGCAACTGCAGTGAATTGTATATATAGGTACACATTTGGAGTTTTGCAGAAATGTGCCAATGAGCCTACTGTAATATAAAGTGGGACCAAAGTTTTAAACACAGTTGTGCAGTACTTCAAGCTTTGAGTGATTCCCAACAGTTTGCTCTTCCCACTTCTACTTCTTGAGTCAAAGTGGTCCAGTGTGCTTTTCTCAGAATGATGTTGTCATTACACAAATTGTAATTCTGACTGTTTTATAATGTTGTGCTGAAACAACCACCATTAATCATTAAGGGATTTCATGTTTAATGTAAATGTAATGCTAACAGACCAAAGTACATCTGAAAAGTAACTGACAACAAATTAGCAAAAATCGCTCAAATACAGTAAAGTGTGAATCACCTCTCAGTTGGTATTTACATACTAAAGCAAGTGTGCTGCATACTAATCATTTGGCATTTAAATGATTTCTGCTTTGATTACATTTGGCTACATGGCACAAAAGAACAGCTGAACAACTCTCTTGGGAATATTAAATATAACCTAGCAGAACACCGTACTGTACTGCCAATAAAGATGAAGCAGGGCATTAAAGGACGTGCTCATCATGTCAGATTGAGATATGATGCACTTCATTATGCATTATGAAAATAAGCACTTCATTTCAGGAGGACAACAAACTTGCATACTGATATGTCAGATCTAAATATTTAATAAGCTTAAAATAGGCCAATCTACCATAATGCAAAAGTATCACAAAATATTCTAGAAATGCCATGTTTGTTTGGACATGCACAAGTTAATGCCATGCTATAGAACAAACCAGAGCACATTACGCAGTGAATATTTCTCAGATCAGCACAGTTTCTGTAATCACATCTTGATCCAACAGCGGCTCATGCTGTCACACTATATACAGTTCACAATGGCAACCTGTCATCAAACAAACTATACAGGCTTTTCAAATAACGAGCAGAGAAATTATGAAATACAATAATTAATGACACAGCAAAAAGTAGGAAAAGTGACCACTATTTTTCTGGTGGCAAAGCAATCTTTTGATGTTTCTTTTAGTAGCAGAAATATGATTTCTGTGCACTACAGCAGAGTTCCTGTAGCCAAAACAGTAGCTCATGGCGCTCGCAACACCAAGGTCAAGGGTTCACTTCCCGGGAAATGCATGAACTGATGAAATGTTTACCATAAAATGCAACGCAAGATGTTTTGGGTAAAAATGTCTGCCAAATGAAAAAAAAAAAAAAGTATATGTAATCAATTGTATAAAATTACAAAATATAAAAGCTCAGACAACATGTCCTGTCCTGGCATTTATGAAATAATCTTATCCTGAGAACACCACAGTTGAAACTTTTAGTGCTCTCTCTCTCTCTTGATTTCAGTTTGAAAACCAAGCAAAACCACAGAGAAAACGAGCATTTGTGTAATTAGACTGACATTGCAAACAGCCCCATAGCTTAAATGATATGAGCATCTGACACAACAGCGACCACAGCACTTTCATAAGCGATATCCTAACACAATCTAGCGTCTTGTGCGCAATACTAATATCCTTCACACATTACCCAGCTGAAATAACATTTCACCTCATTCAGACTAGCATATCTCGCTCTTTTCACACTTCGTACAATGCCTTCATTTGACTGCTTGTTTTATACCTACATTTCTACCCAAAATATGGGACATTTATATTTAATAGGTATATTTAATAGGTAGAAATTACTCCAGCAATTACCTCCAGTCCGAAAGACCGCATATATTTATATGCTACTAGTTTTATTCATTTAATATCAGCCACTTTAACTTCTATTTATCCTCGATGATCAGTTATTCTCTCTCTCTGCCAATGCTGGCAGTGAAGCCGTCGGAACTCCTCTGGGCTCTGGCGTGTGTTCGGAGCTCGTGGAGTTTGCTGAGAGTAGATTGTAGTGACTGAGATTTTTCCATTACGTCTCTTATATGTTACCCCGAGGGGGAAAGCAAGCAGCTCTCACTGCACATGGCGAAGTTTTCGAAGAACAATTACATACACAACTTTCGCTAACTGCTTAGATTGTTCGTATCTCTAGCAAAAGTCGCGCTGCTCCGAACAGGTATCGGGCGGCACATTTACTAAATTACTTATTTGTCCCCGTCATATTTCTTATTATATTGGGTAATACATTAAAATCACACAGATACTTTAATCGCACATGTTGTGTTTTCAGTGTGTGTTTTTTTCTTTCCAGCTTGGGTTATTGCCGTTTTTAACAGGTAAAACATTCTCAAATTTAGGAGTCAATTTAAAGGTTTTTCCCCTTAACCCCTGCTGGTAGATGCCATAAATACTGCATTAAAGGGGTCATATGATGCGATTCCAATTGTTCCTTTCTCTTTGGAGTGTTACAAGCTCTTGGTGCATAAAGAAGATCTGTAAAGTTGCAAAGACTAAAGTCTCAAATTCAAAGAGATATTCTTTATAAAAGTTAAGAGTCAGCCACACCTACCTAAAACGCCTCGTTCTAACACGCCCCCACATATCTACCTCACTATGTGGGAAGATTTGCATAACACCGCCCAAATGTTCACGCAAAGAAAGAAGGCATAACTTTTATTCTCGCTGTAGTATTGTTGTTGCCGCTGTCATGTCGTGAAGTCACTGTGTGCTTCGTTGTGAAAGCGAAACTACTTTCTTTGGTCTTCCAAAAGAGGACGATATACGCTTCGTCATGCCTAGAGCTGATCCGTGCTGGTAGCTGAGGAAATACATCAACTTCGCGCTGTCGATCGCCGGATCGGCTTTCACCGTGGACAAAGCGGAGTCCAGCCCGGGGTCATCACTTGTGGTTGCCTACAATGCCGGCTGTTCTGACTCACAGACTGTAAGTACGTTTTTAAATAATGTGTTTTTTTTAACCTTAAACTGCATAAACACATTTCATTACACTAAATA
>NW_015635085.1:421467-434566 GCF_001515625.1 Sinocyclocheilus rhinocerous
AGTGGTTGCGGTCATATTTCTTATTATATTTACTAAATTACTTATTTGTCCCCGATACTTTAATCGCACATGTTGTGTTTTCAGTGTGTGTTTTTTTCTTTCCAGCTTGGGTTATTGCCGTTTTTAACAGGTAAAACATTCTCAAATTTAGGAGTCAATTTAAAGGTTTTTCCCCTTAACCCCTGCTGGTAGATGCCATAAATACTGCATTAAAGGGGTCATATGATGCGATTTAAATTGTTCCTTTCTCTTTGGAGTGTTACAAGCTCTTGGTGCATAAAGAAGATCTGTAAAGTTGCAAAGACTAAAGTCTCAAATTCAAAGAGATATTCTTTATAAAAGTTAAGAGTCAGCCACACCTACCTAAAACGGCTCGTTCTAACACGCCCCCACATACCTACGTCACGATATAAACACATTTCATTACACCAAATACACAAAATAATGTTCTTTTTAGCAGCATCATATGACCCCTTTAAGAGAGCAAAATCATCTTTCTCCACTGACGGCCATTCAAAAACAGCTAACTATTTTTTTTTTCCAAGCAACATATACATTGGAAGTATTTAATGTTTAAGTATATCATTCATGTTTTACCAGGGAATAATTATTTTGGAGGCTCTAAAAGCAAAAGTATTTATTTATTTATTTACTTCTTTTTTACCTTGCAATATCAGTTTCAATATCATTCTGATGGTACACTTTTAATAAGGCGAATGGTCTGTGGTGGGAGTTTGGTGAGCGGGTCTGAAATTCCATGATAAGGCCGGATTGCTTTACGGCAGCAACAAATACTGTAATTGCAAAAGTGGTATATTTGTGACAGTGAATTCATCTCACTTAACTGAAGGGGGCTCCACAGTCAAAGAAACACACACACACACACACACACACACACACACACACACACAACTACATACAGTTGCTTTAAAGGTGTCAAAAAAAAAATTCTGTGTTGCTGTCACATGACACATAGTGTCTTTATTGCATTTTCATCTTAATATCAGTTTTCATCAAGTTAGTCTTTTGCAAAATCCTTTTAACATCCAAAAAGTTTTTATTCATATCATCCTCCAGGAAGGGGCATCACGTATTGGAGGGAAATCAGCATCACAAACATCAGTATATTATCAACGGCTCTGATGAATTCTGAGAGGTGTTGCTGCTGTTAGGCTGGCCACACACTTGATTTGCACCCCCGATTTGGCCCAATTCGAGGCTTGTCGCAAATGACTTTTTGTCCAAAATGTCCTCTATTGTGTGGTGTTATTACAATTATTTAACTGCTCCGGATCGAGACGGAGCGTCCCCAAACTCAAATCATAATATCAATCACGAAAGAAACTGCCCTTGAGTCTGTGGTCTCCACCAGTGAAGATTTGGAAATCCTCTAGTGTAGGGATCCTCAAATCTGGCCCACGAGATCCACTTTCCTGCAGAGTTTAGCTCTAACCCTAATCAAACACACCTGAGCATGCTAATCAATGTCTTCAGGATCATTAGAAAATCACAGGTAGGTGTGTTTGATCAGGGTTGGAGCTAAACTCTGTAGCGCATTGGCCCTCCAGGGCAAGATTTGAGGAACCCTGCTCTAGTGTGTCCCAGGCCTTAGTTGGTTTGTATCACTCCAAAACATTGATCCTGTTTGCAACAAATCAGTTTGATAATATCAGCATTTTTAGAAAAATGCATAAAATATGAAAATGAACAGAAGGCTGATGTCCTCATGTAAGCAAACCATAATTCGCTAAACAACAACTACTTTTGGCTCTTTATCAACATACTGTTCATATCCATGCCATTGTGTCAAACTACTGCATGGCATTCACGACCCACTAAACGTGTAATCTCAGTTACAGTGGACAAAACATAAGACATGCTGAACAATCAGTACAAAAACAATTCTATATTAAGAGTTGAATGCTGAGTAATGTAACGGCGGAGTTAATGAGCAGGTCGAGGTCTGTGGCGTCAGTACGCTCTCGATCCGTCATGCTCTCACTGGAATGGCCAAGTATGTTTAATAACTGGCAGTTGTGTGTTTAATAATTAGAGCTTCCTGAACCATTGCATTGACCGTTGATTGAGCAACCGTGCTTTAATGTCTTTCAGTGAGTCTCCAGACTGCTTTGAACCGTTTTGAACTTGACATGGTGTCTTAAAACTGCAGCGTTCACGGTGTGAGATGCTGAAAAACATGAAGATCTGGAGCTGCTGCTGCTGTAGAATGATGTCTCTCAGCTGCCACCAATCTCACTGATC
Organism: Sinocyclocheilus rhinocerous; assembly: GCF_001515625.1. Lineage (NCBI taxonomy): Eukaryota > Metazoa > Chordata > Actinopteri > Cypriniformes > Cyprinidae > Sinocyclocheilus > Sinocyclocheilus rhinocerous. The sequence continues at coordinate 423,730 of NW_015635085.1, forward strand.
TAAAACATGCTTGAATTTCATTTTTAATTGTGTTGAGCAACCGCTCTAAGAAATGTGCTTCTTTCCCACTGATGATTTTCCAATTGTGCTCACATGTTGAGTCATGTTTGTAATATTCGGTCACGACTTCTGCAGCTCTCACCACCAATACACCTGCAATCTGCCTATCATGATTGTCTATGGGTCAGATTTACGAACAGCTCACACCAGTGCAAACCACTTTTTGCATTAAAAGACGGTCAGGATTTACTAAAGAGCATGCAGTGAAAAATCAGCAATGAAAAGGAGTGGACAGTTAGTTTTGTGACTGATCTTATTCCATCTGCATTGGTAGGAGTTTCACTTTCAGATGCACAATTTATGAGAGGAGAGTATTTAAATTAATCATGCAATGTGATTTACTGAAGTTTTCAATAGTCAATTTACTGGTATTTGCATGATTATTTAATACCCCAAAAGCATGTCTTCTGTGTCTATGATGTTAGTCGATCACCTGCACCTGATTATCATGCTAATTTGCGCTGCTCTTGATAGATTGCGTTAGTTTTTATGCAAATGATCTGGCTGTGTCTGTGTTCTTTAATTTGCTCATTGTCAGCAGATCACTGACTTGAAAACTCGCAGTGTTTAGCAAATCTGGCCCTATAACTGTTACCAAATGACAAACAGTGAATATGACTGATTGCAAAGTCAATTTAAAAATACAATTAAAATGTGTGTGCCTAGAGGTAACAAAAAAAAATCCACATGAATGCGTCACTTGCATGCTTGACAATGTGTTCTGGGTTCTGCATAAGGTAAGCTGGATCACCATTATCTGTGATCTGCTGTGGAACACCAAATTACGCAGCACTGCGCTTACAGTGGAAGTCACTCCAGAGATGTTAATGGCAGAAATGTGGTTACACACATTTATATTAATTCCTCCATAAAACTGTGCTTGAACTATGAATCAGTCTGTATTTGAAGCAAAGGATTTAGAGGACACATGAAGATGTTGCGGTCCATGTGGGAGTCTCTCAGTAGTTTCATTATTAGTGCTAGCTGAGCAGAGCGAGTATAGCAGATGGCGGACTGGCCGCTCTGTGCTCCTCCAGTGACTTCAGAGAGAGCAGACAAATGCTGAAGGTTTGTTTAATATTCACTCAGCCACAGAGGCAGCAAAAGACCAAGTCACTGCGATTCAGTGTCTTACAGCATGCGCGCTGCAGTTTTAACACAGTGTGAACAGAACTTCTTCACGTCGATTCCCATTAAAATGACTGGATGAAAGGATTTGACTCGCATAATTTGACAGAGAAATGATGATCATTTGACCACACCTTAAAGGGATGTCACATTATTTTCGTTTTGGACTTTTATGTTGTGGTTTTGCTTTAGTTTCCTGTTGTTGTTTTTTTGCTCTTATCTTGTAGTCTTTGTAGTTTCTTTAGCTGTGTCTGAAATTGCTCACTCATTCACTAATACCTATATAGTGTATGGCAGTTGAGTGCACTATATCAGAAAGGAGCGAAGGAAACGAAGTGAGTGAATTAGACTAAAACATCAAAATCAACTGCGGGCGGCAGATCCTTCTCCTATTTAGCGCCCAAACTCTGGAATAACCTACCTAACATTGTTCGGGAGGAGTTGGGGACACTTCATTTCCAGTGATATCGTCGACTTGATTGCTCAGATACTATTTATACTGAATTGAGCTGGATGATGACATCACTGAATTCAATGATGAACTGCCTTTAACTGAAAATTACTGTGTTTACTATTGTCCTTTTGCATCTGAGATCCGCTAGTGAGCGACGCCTCGTGGTACCATCACAGAGAGGCTCAAAATCACTTTCCAGAACATTCTCGTTCACCGTTCCTGGCTGGTGGAACGATCTTCCCACCCCTATCCGGAATGCTGAATCCCTGACCATTTTCAAGCGACAGCTGAAAACTCATCTCTTTCGAAGCTACTTGACTTCATCATCATAAAAAAACTCTTTATCTATTCCTTCTCTTTCTAGCTTGTACTTACTTGAACAATGTCTAAAAACTTGGTATTACAAGCACTTCCTGTATCTGTTTGCCTCTTTTAAGAAGAATCGCTTTATGTATCCCCCAATTGTAAGTCGCTTTGGATAAAAGCGTCTGCTAAATGTCTAAATGTAAATGTAAATGCATTATTGACACACTATTTTCCTAATTAATGCTGTACAGTTCACAATCTGTATTGTTAAAAGCGCTATATAAATAAAGGTGACTTGACTTGAATTCAGATGCTGAGGTAAAATGGCGCATCGGAGAGCTGGAGCTGTCACACAAACATCGTTGTCACACCTGTACTTTTATCTTGTGTACCTTGTTTTATAAAATAATATTAACAATAACACTCACAATGACTTTATATTGTAATCATACATACCTCTGTCCCAGCTTTGTGGTTTCATCGATGGTATATTATTCATTTTGTTTTGTAATGCTTATTTTGTTCATAATCCTTAAATACTATTAAAATACTGGCAACAAAAATAAACATATATTAACATCTGCTGATAATTGTATGTATTTATTATTTTTAGTATCTTGAAACTCTCCCGAGCAGCGTTTTGCGCTCAGATAAAATGACAATGCCCAGGTGACTGTTCATTTGACATTAGGACGAATACGCTACCTACAGGTGATTATCGAAAATGTTATAATCATCCACCTCAGCAAATTAGTAAAACATTTAACCGAGTTAAAGCTAATAATATATTTTAATATTAATAATGCATGAAATAAATGTTAAAGCAGAAATAAGAAAGATGCAAACTGAAGAATTCGGACAGCACTACAAAATGAACGACAGCCGATATAGTGCACTATATAGGGAATAGGGAGCGGTTTGGGACACGGCTTTTGATACTGGTTCCTTGGATTATTTCCTGTTTCTGGTTCTTGTTTCCTTGGTTACTTACTGTGTTGTTGTTTGTTTCCATGGAGTCTGATTTAGTTCACCTGAATCTCATTTCCCATGTTTTTCCATAAAGCCGTAATGTTTCTCGTGTTCTTTGTTAGGTCTTGTCCTTTGTTGGACCTATAGTCTGTGTTCAGAGTTTTCTGAGATACTTCGTATTGTTTTGTACTTTATCTTATTTTCTAATAAATCATCTGCACCAGGGGCTGGTTGCATGAACTGCTTAGACTAGTCTTAATAACCTAGTCTTTTTTTTTTTTCTTCAAAAACGGTCATAACTTTAAATTAAGTTAAACAAAAAAAAAAGGTAGACTGGTCTAATTTGGATCTGAAAAGTAAGACTGATAACCCCTTGGCTAACTGCTAGTTGGTCAAAGTCTTAACACAGTGGCTGTGTTCATGCAACTGACCCCTGGATCTGACTTTCCTTTGTTTCGAGGTTCACCTGCATTACAGGAGAGTTCTGTCGTCATTTACTCACCCTCATGTCATTCCAAACCCATACGCCTTTTGTTCAACTTCAAAACACAAATAAAGATATTTACGGACATACATTTCAAATACATATTTTAGCACATCAAATATGGTCAACAGAAGTTCAAATGAAGTTTTAGATTAATTTGGATTACTTTTAACATGCCTTTATAAACTTTTTGAAGCATCAATGTTATGGTTCCATAGAAATCTCATTAATTCCATTAAAATATCTTCATTCGTAATTTGATGAATGAGAGTCTTATTGGTTTGGAACAGCATTATCAGTACCACTGATTATGACAGTATTCTATTAAGAAATATTTCTATAGCATCTGTTCTCAGTGTAAACGCACATTGCATGGATACATGCTATTCTGAAGATGATAAAGGAATAATTCAAAGGTTTTATTTGCACCTCAAGGTTTATTCAAAGCTTTCCCCACAAGTTCATAGAGTACAGCTCCAGTTACAATCTTCACTTGCTCCCATCTAACGAGTCGCTCAACACACATGACGAGATCTGCGTTATCTGACCTTTCCCTTTTCCACGACAAACACCAAACCCATGGTGACGAACAGACGCGAGGAGGATCTGCTTAGGCTTCTGCTGTTGTAGGAAGAACTTTCACGAAGAGGGTCTTGGTGTTCAGAGTGTGCAGAGAGGACGCCTCCAGCTCTGAAACACAACCATAATCAATCAGACACGGCCCAAAACTCAACATTACAACGGATTACTCTTTTATGAGACACAGAATCACACACTGGATTTGTACGATGCTCTGAAGTGAATGTGAGCTACTGTATGCTATCTTCCTCTGTACGTCTGACAGCAGAGGCCTCTGGGATATGACCCACTTTCTTTAAGACACCAACAAACAAACAAACTCTTTTCTGATCTGCTGGGCTTCAGACAAACAGCACGAGTCTGATGTTTGAAGGAGAAAAGGGTTGTGGCTCTGAGATGAGGAGAAATGGGCACCGTGTCTTTCATTTCCAGATGTTTTACTGTGGAAGAAGATGAGGAACTGAGGCCACAGGAAGCCTGCACTTGGCAGGGAATTTTTCTGTAGCTGAAATCACACTAAAAAGAAAAGTTTTTTTTGTTTTGTTTTTTCCCCAGACGGGTTCAGCTAATGTACCACCAAAAAAAGGTAACTGGCTGTTTTATCTGTAATGCGGGACTTCCATTGATTCAGAGTGTGTCGTCCTGCAGTGTTTGTGCTCCAGACATGAATGATTCCTCAGATCATGTGTGCTGTTGCTTTACTAAGTGATCAGACGCACCATCTTGACATGCTGGACCAGAAAACAACTGAAAAAAATGCCAAGAACGCACACTGAAGGAGGAACTCGAGCCACATCTACAGACCACAAAGGCTCTTTTCACACCAGAACACCTTAGAATTGTGTCGCAGGAGCTTTGCACAGACAAACACCACTCAAGTTTTCCTCATGAATGCTCAGATCTCATCCGTTCCTGTCGTTTTTATTGTGACATGTAACCCTGAGAGTTTCATTAGAGCGCTGTAGTAAATGTGGTGCTGCTTCTCACTTCTCACGCTGTCTGCGGCCGAAAGCTTAAGGCCGGGACACACAAAGCCGACTTCAAAGTACTAGGGGCGATGAAAGGTCTGGAGCAAAAAGCTGCACTTGAACACACTGCTCAGACTACAGCCGACTGCAGACTAGCTCGTGCGTGAGAGGAATGAACCCTCTATATCAGCAGCTATCAATAGTACATATTCATCATTCAAAAGGAGAAACTGAAACAAGGAAATATGAGATATACGCAGATATACGGAACAAATAAAGCAGCGCTTGCTTACCAAATTGAATATCAGTTATGCTGATAACTTTCTTCATTTTAAGTAGCTCATGTTGTTATGAAAATATATAACGTAACATTAGAACAGGCTTCTGTCTGTGCGGCCTTCATTTACGTGCTCGTTCTCATCACTTTGGCTTTTATTCTCGGGCACTGATGGCTTGGTGTGTCCCAGCCTTTAGACTGCCTTCTCCAAATAATAACACCCATCATGTGTGAACTGAGCTAGATAGTCATTTTCAAGCCGAGGCATTTCTTTGAGACTCAAAACAGATGGAACTAGCTGGCACAATTGTTAGGGGTTATTTACTGCTGAAGGTCTGGAGATCAGGAGTGAAGGTGTCACTAAGTGTGAGTGCATGTCACTAAATCAACCCTCCAAACACACTCACTCACTCACGCACGCACGCACACTCACATGCGCACACTCACTCATGCACACACACACACACTCACTCACGTGCGCACACTCACTCACGCACACACACAATCACGCACACTCTCACTCACTCACACAATCACGCATCACTCACACAAACACTCACTCACACAATCACGTACACTCACGCAATCACACACACTCACACTCGCACGCATACTTACACAATCGTGCACACACTCACTCACACGCACACAATCCCGCACGCACACACTCACTCGCACACACACACACGCACGCACGCACGCTCGCTCGCTCACTCACGCACACACAATCACGCACAAACACACACTCACTTGTACAATCACACTCATGCACACACACACACTCACACAATCATGCACACTCACACAATCACGCACACTCATGCACTCACTCACGCACACACACACTCACACAATCATGCACACTCACACAATCACACACTCAGACTTTCACACTCACGCACACACAGATTTACGCACACACTGATAAACTCACACACACACACACACTACTGACGACGTGTTCCTCACCTTCTGTTAGCTCTTCATTCAGGTACAGCATCAGCTTCCTTCCTCTCAGGCCGAAGACTTTAGCCGACTCATGCAGCAGATCAGGGAACTGTAAGGCGTTTTTCCCCTCTGGGTTCATCAAGAGCAGCGTGGCCACTTCTCCAGTCTGACACTCTACAGGACACACACACACACACACACACACACACTACTGCCACATTTACAGCTACAAAATCACGCTTTTGCTTCCTCACTGTTAGGAAACTTATATGGAAATTATACATATATGATCTGAGAATATCTTTATTACTGTAGGTGTCATCAACAAAAAGGTCAGTATTTCAGAATTTATAAAAATAAACTGTTTCTGAAGTTACAAGTTAACTGAGTGGTCACTATCAATGTCATGCATGTTTATGACATGCCCCCCAAATACCACTTTTTGGGGAAAAAAATGAGTATATTTTAAGACTTGTTTTGCTCAGCACAGCTCAAAATGAACACAGGTCCAATCAGTATGATGTCATGCTAATATGGTTAGCACTCACTCACCAGCAAATTCATTATGACTGCCGGGCTTATGCTATGTCATCTCAATAATATTCATAAGCCCCACCCACTTTTTCAGATCATAAATGCCTGATCACACGCAATATTAAAGACCCACTTGAAGGTAAATCAAGGAGGTGATGAGATCGTTCAGGACATGTGATCAATGTTTTAAAACAGTTAAAATAAAATAGATATACATGTTTTAAAATAGATGCCCTAACTGAAGAACCAGCTGATTTCACTACGAACATTGAAACATGCACTACACAGTCAGCTGCCTTCTAAGAGAGCACCCGAACTGAAACAAAATCTCATTTGTGACCAGTGTTATTTTAGAATCACTGAGATCCTGTTATAGTTTTTATTAACATATTGAATGTTTTTATTGTAATATTTTGTTTTCATTGAAATTTTAGTTACATTTGTGTGTCTGTGTGTGTGTTTGTGTATATATATATATACAGGTGCATCTCAATAAATTAGAATGTCGTGGAAAAGTTCATTTATTTCAGTAATTCAAGTCAAATTGTGAAACTCGTGTATTAAATAAATTCAATGCACACAGACTGAAGTAGTTTAAGTCTTTGGTTCTTTTAATTGTGATGATTTTGGCTCACATTTAACAAAAACCCACCAATTCACTATCTCAACAAATTAGAATACTTCATAAGACCAATAAAAAAAATGTATATCACGTCTTTTGTATGTGATTTGGCCAAAGTGAGGTGTCTTGTGAGGCTTGATGAAGTATCTACTTTGTAGTGCAGACTCTGACAGTTTGGCCTCCACAGTGTGTGTGTGTGTGTGTGTGTGTGTGTGCATGAGTGAGTGAGTGAGTGAGTGAGTGTGTGTGTGTGTGTGTGTGTGTGAGATGAGAGTGTGAGTGTGAGTGTGTGCGCGAGTGTGTGTGTGATACTGCTCACTCAGTGGAACAAGTGAGATGTGTGTGACGAGTGAAAATCACCGGCCGGACTGGTGTTCATTAGTTGCAGGTTGACATACGGACACAGCAGAGAGTCTGAGCTGCTCACGTCTGCAGGACTCGAACCCGAGGTCACCATCAGTGTTTTCCCGCTCAGGGACATCAGGTCAGTCTCGGCGTTCAGCGCTGAAACAGACAAAACACACGTATGACTGAAGGTGTGTTTCTTGCCCCTTCGGAGGAACAGTTTAATGTTTTCCCTTCAAACCCTTTCAGGAATATCTACTAATATGGAAGTCAAAACGACCAGTGCCAGTAAAAAAATAAATGAAGAAACAGTCTTTCAGTCTAATAGTACCAGACTACCAACTCAATTCAAACGTTCATGTATGTGTCTGCATGTGTTAAATGTGAAGAGCGCTGAAAAAATGACTCAAATGTTGGTATCGTGACAACACTATCTACAAGTGTGGGAAAATTCAGAGGAAGAGGACACACACTAAATACCAAACACACACACAACTAAACACTGACCAGTTCACGAATCAGTGACCTGATTGAAAACACAATCCACTGCTTCGCTGAACTCCAAACAAAGACAGATGGCCAAACAAATAAACCCTGGCACACAGAGGTTCAGCTGACCTAACCGAAAGCACGCCGTTATTCCTAATTCATGACAGAATTCATAAGCGGAATATGAGCGCAAATGTGTGTTATTTGCTTCTGCAGCGTGTTGTTCTGCGGGAGAGAGTAAGATTGAAATCAGGAGTGAGTGCAAAGGCTTATTCATTTCACTTTCGGTGTGAAAGGACCTTTACAGTTGACAAAAATATAGCTTTTGGGGTTTTCGTTATTAAAAATAAATAAGCAAGCCCAGCTCAGGTGACAAAAAGTAACGGAAAAGTATCGAAATACATTACTTTCCATAACTTAGTAATGCAATTAGTTACTTTTTTTTAGGGAGTAACGCAATATTGTAATGCATTACTTTTAATAGTAACTTTCCTCAACACTGAAGAATGATCATGTTCTTGTTCTTCTTATCATCTGTACAAAGAGTCACATGATCAATGGCATTCATTTACTTATATCGGATTACAAAAACGTCTAGCAGTACAGCACTTTTTTTTTAATTCACAATTTTTCAATGTTGTCTCAGATGTTTGGACCCTAATTTGCATCTCTATGCAATATATCGGTATATTAGGCACTGAAAACCCCATATCAGGACCGCTAGTATAACCGCTGAAGCATTCTGGTAGTTTTTGTGAGCTCTTTGAGTCAGATCTCACCTGTCTTGCCATTGAATATGGTCACAGGTGCACCGTTGATTCCAAAAACACTACAGCAAACCGTCTTGAGCCGCTCCACGTCCAGTGTGTCATCACCCTTTGGGTTCTCCAGCAGAACGACACCCTCTGAGAGAAGCATGAATGGAGAAGAGCAAACATGGCTCTGAATGAGAACCACACCAACGTGTTCTGTAAACACACAGCGGAGCGGACACACACTCCTCTCATCGCTGAACTAGAAACAAAGGTACGTCGATGCTTACAAATGCACTGGCTCATAAAAGGTCATTTGTAATTGTGTCGTAACTGAAGCGGGTGACGCACCTTGCTGTTTGTCCTTGAGCGTGACTCTGAGGTTGACGTAAGCGCAGGCTGCGGTGGTCAGAGGGGCTCTGGAGACGACGGCCCCTCGCACGATAGTGAAGTCCAGATCCGAGCCCTTCAGTTATCACACAACACAAACAATTACAACCCTGATCCGGTATGCAACATAACCTTCTGAAACATTTCTAAAGTGCTCTATTCTTGAAGGGATTGTTCAGCCAAAACTGAAAATGTGCTGTTAATTTACTCATCCTCAAGCCATCCAAGATGTAGGTTTTTTTTTCAGTAAAGAAGATTCTTAGCTGAAACCATGGTGATTCATAAAATTAAACTCAACAGCTACTGTCACTTTAAGTTTAAAACATGTAAAAAAATTAACACAAAATCAATACCCATGGCTCCTGATGATATATTGAGGTCTTATGAAGCGAAACGATCGGTCTGTGCAAGAAACTGAACATTATTTACAACATTGTAAATGTGAACTGGTTCTTTCGGACAGTTTGTTTCAAATGAACTGGTTCAGTTCACTGGTTCGTTTATCTAATCATGCAATGACGTAACGTAAACGCAATTATGTTATTAAAGCACCCAATAATGATGTGAGACGCAGATGTTTTACGTGTCTAAAGCATATAAAGTCAATAAACTAGTCTTCATCAGCTCACCTTTTTACATAAACAATGAGAACGCATAAAAACTTTAATTTTTCTCTTCATCCAAGTGTTGGGTTCCCACATGCGCAGATCAGTCCGAGTCGAACCGTTTGCTCAGTTCAGTGACTGTGGAGGAACTGGAGCGCTGAATGATTCATTCATCACAGGATCAGATACGCCGGTGTTTCGCCTCATTTCCAGTCGCAGTGACTGTCAGGCGTCTGAGAGTGAGTTTTGATTGAGGAACTTGTAGATCTGTGCTGCTCGAGCCACGAACTGTTTCAGATGATTCAGTCCGATTTGGTGAACTGATTCAACTGGTTCACTAAAAAGAACCGCTTCAAAAGAATCATTCGTTTATGAACTGAACTTCACTCCGGACCGTTTGCCTGCGGCTCTGGATTACAGGTAATAATAGTGTAAATAATGTTCAGTTTCTTGCACAGACTGATTGTTTCGCTTCATAAGACCTCAATATATCGTCAGGAGCTGCTGACTTGCATTTCATGAATCACCAAGGACCACAATTTCAGCTAAAAATCTTCTTTATTGTTCTACCCAGTGTTATACGTGTTATGCATAACGTTTATGCTGCACAAAGGCCGAATTATATGCACAACTCTACCAACCTGGTATTGATTTAATATCATAATTTGCTCAGTTTTATTCTGTGAAACCGTACTACGTATATGGAATAACCGTTTTATAAAAGCAGTTTATAAAAGCTATCACAAACACACTCACACACACTCACAGACACAGACACTCACTCTCACACACACACAGACAGACTCACACAGACACAGACACACTCACTCACTCACTCACAGACACTCACACACACACACAAACACACACACACACACACACACACAGACACTCACAAACACACTCACACACACACACACACACACT
>NW_015635085.1:434585-453338 GCF_001515625.1 Sinocyclocheilus rhinocerous
ACACTCACAGACACACACACACACACACTCTCACACACAGACACAGACACACAAACACACACACACTCACAGACACTCACACACACACTCTCACACAGACACAGACACTCACAAACACACACACACTCACAAACACACTCACACACACACACACACACTCTCACACAGACACAGACACTCACACAGTGAGTGAGTGAGTGAGTGAGTGAGTGAGTGAGTGAGTGAGTGAGTGAGTGAGTGAGTGAGTGAGTGAGTGAGTGAGTGAGTGAGTGAGTGAGTGAGTGAGTGAGTGAGTGAGTGAGTGAGTGAGTGAGTGAGTGAGTGAGTGAGTGAGTGAGTGAGTGAGTGAGTGAGTGAGTGAGTGAGTGAGTGAGTGAGTGAGTGAGTGAGTGAGTGAGTGAGTGAGTGAGTGAGTGAGTGAGTGAGTGAGTGAGTGAGTGAGTGAGTGAGTGAGTGAGTGAGTGAGTGAGTGAGTGAGTGAGTGAGTGAGTGAGTGAGTGAGTGAGTGAGTGAGTGAGTGAGTGAGTGAGTGAGTGAGTGAGTGAGTGAGTGAGTGAGTGAGTGAGTGAGTGAGTGAGTGAGTGAGTGAGTGAGTGAGTGAGTGAGTGAGTGAGTGAGTGAGTGAGTGAGTGAGTGAGTGAGTGAGTGAGTGAGTGAGTGAGTGAGTGAGTGAGTGAGTGAGTGAGTGAGTGAGTGAGTGAGTGAGTGAGTGAGTGAGTGAGTGAGTGAGTGAGTGAGTGAGTGAGTGAGTGAGTGAGTGAGTGAGTGAGTGAGTGAGTGAGTGAGTGAGTGAGTGAGTGAGTGAGTGAGTGAGTGAGTGAGTGAGTGAGTGAGTGAGTGAGTGAGTGAGTGAGTGAGTGAGTGAGTGAGTGAGTGAGTGAGTGAGTGAGTGAGTGAGTGAGTGAGTGAGTGAGTGAGTGAGTGAGTGAGTGAGTGAGTGAGTGAGTGAGTGAGTGAGTGAGTGAGTGAGTGAGTGAGTGAGTGTGTGTGTGTGAGATATATATATATATATATATATATACTACATACTTTAGGGCTGGGTTTTGACACAAACTTCACAATTCAGTTCAATTTTTATGCAAATCGATTAGACTCTGATTCAATATGGATTATTTTGGATATATATCAGGTACAGGACATGACAAATTTTCTCAAGGGAAAAAAAAAACTCACCTAATGCTGTAAAATATACATGCGAGTCAGTTGGTACTGCATTACTGTAATATTGAAGGTTAAAATGAACTGATTTGTATATTTATAATACTAACTTACATATTGCAATTACATAACTATATTTCTACTCCAATTTGTTTTTTGAAATATAAACATTTAAATGGTGGTTGTCACAAAAACTTGTTCAACAAATAAATACTGAAGAACAGTAAAAATGATAATGAATATGTTATATGGTACATAAATTTAGTAAAATGCTCCTCTAGAGTTCATTTTTCTAGCTGAATAATGAGTTCATGGTCACCGAATGTGTTTTTCTGCAGTAAATGTGGCATTACGTGACATTGTTTACAAGCTGTAATATTGACGTCTTTGCGTGATTACAGGAGACGGGTTTCGGTAAGCTGTACTCTTTATTTTAACACCTTCGGATGTTCATTCATGTTTATTTCGTGCTGTTACTGCTATTAAAGCTGAGGAGACGATCTGTCACTCCACATTAAACAGCGCCAAAACGGCATTTAAATTTAAATTATTTAAATTTATTTTAAATGATTAAAATGTAATTAAAATAGAATTCAGAAAATGTAAAATGAAAAACACAGATTTCACAGTCCCAAAATGTAATTTTTGCTAAACTTTTGATAAATTGCTGTTAAAGTGTAAACATTTCTTATTCCAATTAATTAGACTTGCTTTTTGATTACTAAAATTTAATCTAACTATTAAAGTAAAATCCAGAAAAGAAAAAAAAAATACTGAATTCTAATGAATATATAATTTTATAATTAAATAATTATTAATGTCCAGATCAAAAATACTTTGAGGTCCACAAATCACACTTTTTAAAAAATCCCTCCTACCTCCTAAATTATTATTTTATACAATTGAAAAAGGGACAATTAAAAAAAAACAAAAAAACATGATCACCAAAATAAAAATAATTTAAAAGAAAAAAATTGAATAAATTAAAAATATTTAGCTTGAATCATCATTTACAAATATCATTGTTTCTGTTTTGGACAGTAATAAGAATTTGTGAGGAAAACATGTAAAATAAATAAATAATGCAAAAATAAAATCATAATGGTCAAAAAAAAAATCTTTCTTTTGATTTTAGGGAGAAAAATGACCAGTTTTGCAAGACTAACCTAAGAAATGGCAGCACAGCACCTTGGGTATTTTATGGTACTAATAAAGAACTTTCCATTGCTAAATCAGCACAGGTCTGTGTGCAGGTTCACAGGTTTCTCCGTCTCTGGATAACTGAGAGTGATGCTCCTGAACACACAGACGTCTCCAGTAACCCACACATCTCAGCTGTTGCAGCACAATGTCCCAGTCTTATCCAGCGTTCTGCTCGTTACAGCATCAGTGTCACGTATGAGAGGCATGAAATGCTGCAGAAAGGGGAGCGACGAACACGACTATCAGATCACTGCACTCTAATCTGAGATTTACACGGCTGCTTGAGCTCCTCTCTCCCTCCGACGCTCTGAAAAACCACCGCCCGCTTCAGAGCCACAAAACAGCCGCGGCTGTGGAAGAAAAACTGATATCATGTCCACAATTCCTGCGTTGTAAAAATCATAGGGCCCTGAGTAACGCATTACCGCAATGCTTCCAGATGGCTGACTTCGGAGCTTGTTTGTAATTCTCATTATTCTCAATGATAATTCTTGCTACTCTAAAATCCTCACTAGATGCCAAAACCCTTTTTTTTGGCATATTTACGTGCTGCACATTGAGGAACACAACTATATCACTGTCAGTTATACTGTGTGTAACTCATGAGAAGACGTGGACATTAGCTTTGCTGATTCTTTTCTGCTCTTTTTGAATCTTGCGAGCCCCGGTCTGCATCTACCTTTATCACAGTTTTCAATAATTCTCCTTTTGTGTTTGGCAGAGAATGAAAGTCATGCAGGTGTGAATGACACGAGGGGAGTAAATGATGGCAGAATGATGATTTCTGGGTGATTCGTGTGAATGTGGTAAGCGATACATGCCTGTCCTCTGGAAGTTCTCCAGCTCTTCGCTCTTCAGCTCTTTGATGGATGCAGTAACAGATTTAAATGCCCCTTTCAGCCGTTTGCCCAGCACTATGTGATCAGGTTCAGCTCGCAGACGAATGCCGTATTTGTCCTTGTCTGTGGACAGAGTGAGCTGGCGAACATTCAGCTCCTGATGGAAAAAAAAAAAAGTAAAAAAGTCACCACTTTGAGAAAGACACAACAAGATGTCAATCATTCTACTGCTAGAAAAATGACACTTCATCCTTGACCTCTGACAGCACTTCATCCCCTCAGTACAGGACACTCACAGGCACGAGCAGGGTTACATGCAGTGATAGAAATCTGATGGAAATGTGCTCATCCTCAGGTCATCCCAGATGTAGATGAGTTAGTTTCTTCATCAGGTTTGTAGAAATGTAGCATTGCATCAGTGTCTCAGCAATGGATGCTCTGCAGTGAATGGGTGCCGTCAGAATGAGAGCTGATAAAAACATCACAATAATCCACAAGTAATGCACAGCACTCCAGTCCATCAGTTAACATCTGGAGAAGACAAAAGCTGAAACTAATCCAGCATTAAGACGTTTTTAGCTAAAATACAAGTCCATAATGTCCAGTGAAGAAGTGTTCTGTTCTGAATCAGTAGAGAAATCTGCACAGATCAAGCAGCGTTTAAACAGCTCTAAACAATTATGTGGCTGGATTTTGATGTGAGAGACAACAGGAGATGCACTTTTTCACTGGAGGAAGAGTTATTATGGATTATGGACTCAATGCATTTGAGTTAAAAACGTGTTAATGCTGGATTAGTTTCAGCTTTTGTCTTCTCCAGATGTTAACTGATGGACTGGAGTGCTGTGGATTACTTGTGGATTATTGTGATGTTTTTATCAGCTGTTTGGACTCTCATTCTGACGGCACCCATTCACTGCAGAGCATCCATTGCTGAGACACTGATGCAATGCTACATTTCTACAAACCTGATGAAGAAACTAACTCATCTTGGATGTCCTGAGGGTGAGCACATTTCCAGCACATGTTTATTTTTGTGTGAACTACTGGTTTAAAGCGAGAGGCGTGACCGAGAGCTTGTCTTCAGTGTCTTACAGTGGGAGGCTGTTCATTAAATCAGGTGACTGCGGTGTCTGTTGTGTTTCTCACATTGTGAGAGCAGAATAAAAAGAAGCTCAGTTTGTGCCTCCACTGTGACGCGAGCCACAGAAGCCTCAAAGTCATCTGAATAAAACATGGCATCTAATGAAGCACACCGAGAGCATGCTTTATTCCACCCGACAGAAAGCGTTTTTAACTCTCTTCGTCTCACCAATAAATTCATCAGTTTAAGAGCATTATGTCAGAAAGAAACCTGTAGAAAATGTGTAAAACACTGGACGCAAAGCAAAAGATATGTAAGATAATGCAGAAAGAAAACGCTTATACGCTGATGTACATCAGTAAACCGTCTCAGTTTCTGATAGATATGAATGCATTCAAATATCTGCAACTAAAAAAACATCCCGTTTCATCATCTGCTCTGAACAACTTTCTCATGAATATATTTGCTCTGATTAATGGCAGGCGTGTGGAGTGTGCCGCCCCTTGCTTTCTCCACGGGAACGTTTAACAATCGAGCGTGGCAGACACAGAGAGGCTAATTTTAGGGAGGCCCAGCCCACCCATAAATCATTGCAGCAGGGGCTGGAGTTGAAGGACACAGGTTGAGCATCTGCTCACACACACTCAGTGCACGACCCGTGTTCACAGTGACGCAGATGTTTGCACTCAGATCAACACACCCACCCTGAGCTCCAGGCCAGCAGGGGGAGCTCTAGAGCTGCACAAACACAGCAACAAAGACTTGGACACGTGATTTGTGACCCTGGAGCACAAAACCAGTCAAGGGTCAATTTTTCGAAATTGAATAAATAAATAAGCTTTCCATTGATGTATGGTTTGTTAGGATAGGACAATATTTGGCCGAGATACAACTATTTTGAAAATCTGGAATCTGAAGGTGCAAAAAAATCTAAATATTGAGAAAATCATCTTTAAAGTTGTTCAAATGAAGTTCTTAGCAATGCATATTATTAATCAAAAATTAAGTTTTGATATATTTACGGTAGGAAATGTACTAAATATCTTCATGGAACATGATCTTTACTTAATATCCTAATGATTTTTGGCATAAAAGAAAAATTGATAATTTTGACCTTACAATGTATTGTTGGCTATTGCTACAAATATACCCCAGCGACTTAAGACTGCTTTTGTGCTGCAGGGACACATTTGTCTGCAGCTGTTGTCTCAGTCACCAGAGCACTAATATATTAATAGCATCTGTGACGCTCAATCTGCACTGGAAGTGAACAGCAGATTTCCTCTCAGACCTATTGGTTACTGTTGATAAAGCGCTAATTGTCGGAGATTTTAACATTCACGTTGATAATACAAATGATGCATTAGGACTTGCGTTTACTGACCTAATAAACTCTTTTGGAGTCAAGCAAAACGTCACCGGGCCCACTCATCGTTTTAATCATACGCGAGATTTAATGATATCGCATGGAATTGATCTTACTGACATAGATATCGTACCTCAAAGTGATGAGAATCGGAAAGAAGTGAGACTGACCGACCGATCATCGATCCGGGCCGATCATGAGGAAAATCAGCCGATTCTGATCCCTGGCCGATCGATCGGTGCATCTCTAGTAAATTTATGTTTTGTTTTGATAATGATATATGTCATGATATTAATCATTTTAAAAATTATTCTAACAAATTCCATGGCATAGATGCCATATTCCTATTGGCAGTTACATAAAAGTGCAGAACGAACCACTTTTAATGATGTTTTCTGCCTCTTGAAAGCTTCAGTCCTCATTCATTGCATTTTCCCGGGAAAGGGCGAGCAGGTAAATGACGATAGGTCACAGGAAGCGTGTGTGCTTGTGAAAGCCTTACCTCCAGGATGTACTTCTGCAGGGACTGGATATCTCTGATGGATCACCAGCACCTCCTTCAGCGGATACTGAAACAGATCCCAGTGTCAGCGAGAGACAGCTGCTGTTAGTTCAGCTTTACTGCTGCCTCATGATGATGGGCTCTCACCTTGACGGGCAGGGTCCTCCGGTCTCTGATCACACGGCCCAGCTCGATGACCGACTGCATCCGAGATACAGCGCTCTCGATGCGCTTGTCAATCAGAGACTCCCTGACACACACACACACACACACACACACACACACAGAGTCACACACACAGAGACACACACACAGAGACACAGACACAGAGACACAGACACACACACAGCGTTAGTTTTAGTATAGTTTATTTTTATTTGTACTGAACCCTCCACAGTCTATGGACAAACTCATTCATTAACAATCCTTAAAAATAAATAAAAAATGTAATGAATTATTAACTTTATAAACTTCCTTACAAAGCTCCAGCAGTTCCTTCACGAACCCGTTTGGGAAACACTGATGTAATGTCATGTTTAACGCACTTCATGATGTTTCTATTCATATTTTTATACCAATATGGTAAAATATTATCCTATTCAAATCAATGTGACAAACTAGTTAGGTCAAAAGTAATATAAAAGTTATCAAAAAAGTAATCAGATTACATTACGAACTACAATTTTCATCCTGTAATCTGAAATCAGACGCCGTAAGTAATCGAAGCACTGTATTCAGCACATGTGATAACTGATGCAATAAACTGCGACCGCGCACACTCCAAACAGAGAAAATGATTAAGAATTACTTTTGCAATAACACATGCATGCATGCATTTACATGATTTTGTCAAATCTGCTATTATGATTTATATACATTGTTAAAATATTATTATAAAACGTATAGTTCCGGTGCTTGATTCTGATTGGCTGAGCCGCGTTCGAAGCTGTTGTAAATTACTCTACAAAGTAACATACACCTTTGTTTACTTCTGTGTGTTGCTCGGCAACCACTTTGTTAGAACCACAACTGTTTCTGAGGAGCTACATT
This sequence comes from Sinocyclocheilus rhinocerous, assembly GCF_001515625.1. Classification (NCBI taxonomy): domain Eukaryota; kingdom Metazoa; phylum Chordata; class Actinopteri; order Cypriniformes; family Cyprinidae; genus Sinocyclocheilus; species Sinocyclocheilus rhinocerous. Next base: position 441,788 of record NW_015635085.1, read on the forward strand.
GTTTGGTGGAAGAATACTGTTTTTATTAATATCATTACACTTTATTTGCTCTGTTTTATTCTGTGAAACCTTACTACGTATATGGAATAACCGTTTTATAAAAGCAATAAGCCCTTTGAAGCCATGGTTTACAGTGAATTTATAACACTCCGCTTTGCGTCGTACCTAACAATGCCCTTTAGCTGTTATAAATTCACTGTAAACCACGGCTTCACGGGGCTTATTGCTTTAATAATAAATAAGCATTTTAATGACCAAAACACAGGTAAAACCTACGCTAACCACAATCCTGAAGCGGGATCCAATCAGAGAAGTCTCAGACCCCGCTGCCATGAACGGTCACTGTTAGGAACCTCAAGCTAGCAATGTTCAGGTCTGTTCTCCTCAAAATATGTGGAATATCTTTAACGAGCTTCGTCATGATGTTTTGTCTGAACTCTGAATGCTCTGAATGCCGCCCGGTCCACACCCACAGCTCAAACGTAGAATGTGAAGGACACTTTCAGCTTCACATCAGGTTGATTGGGGAAAGGAAAAAAAAGACAACTCTGTCTTTGGACCGTTTCTTGGTTCCAGTGCTCAGTGCACCAGCAAATGCAGTTAGCTGACATATTAGGAAGAAAGTCCAATCTACTGAAGAGGAAGATGTTCAATCAGTAAATGGTTCTCATGTCCTCTGGACGGCCTCCATGTCTCTGACGGCAGGTCAGCGCTGTGAGAAACATCACTACACGCAGAGCACAGTAATGCGGGACATTACATGAATTTATAAACGCGGACTGAGGGATGCAGGATCTTCAGAGCGCTTGACGGCTCTCAAACCAGAGTCCAGCTCATCAGAGGTACTCTGGGAAATGTGTTTACAGGAGACACTAAAGGACACGCTAAATCATGTCGGCAACACACAAGGACATGTGAGGACCGAGTGCGATGCATAAAACCACCAGATTTCACTCTCAACATCTGAGCAGACGCAATAAAACCACAAACACTCTTCTTTACGAGGTGCAGAACTCCTGATTAAGATGATAGGAAAACGGTCCCTGAAGGCATCAGTTCCTGCCTTTCAAACTGTAAACGAGGGCGTCTTCATGTAGAATCACATTGAGCTTTAGCACTGAACCATCGGATCGAGTTTAATCTGATGGAGGGTTTCCTCTGTTCACGCTCTCTAGCACCAGACACGTTCCTTTCATCCAACTATTGATGGAAACATCTGCATGAAGTTCTGCTTACAAAGAAACATTTCAGAGAGTCGTTCAACTCAAACCCGTTTACAGATTTCACTCTACAATATCAGAGCTCATTTCATCATGTCACTGAATTTAACTTTTAAACTCCGCATTTAAATTAAGTTTTTAATTTAATTTAAAATTTTAATTTTTTACATTACAATAAATGAGGTTTTAAAAACAGTAGAATTGTATTAGTTTAATTGAACAAAATGTATTGTTCTATATTTATTATGACACACAAGGTGTTTCTTAATGGCCACGAACGATGGCAAGATATACAGTGCACATCTAAAATATTGTTTCATATACACTGCCATTCAAAAGTTTTGGGTCAGTATACTTTTTTTTTTTTTTTATGAATATTTTTATTCAGCAAGGATGCGTTAAATTGATAGAAAGTGATAGTAAAGACTTATACTTTTAGAAAAGATTTATATTTTGAATAAATGCTGTTCTTTTAAAATTTTCATTCATCAAAGAATCCTGAAAGAAATTATCACAGGTTCCAAAAAAATATTCAGCCGTTTTCAAGATTGATAATAATCAGAAATGTTTCTTGAGCAGCAAATCAGCATATTAGAATGCTTTCCGAAGATCATGTGACACTGAAGACTGGAGTAATGATGCTGAAAATACAGCTGCGCATCACAGAAATAAATAAGTCTAAAGTATAATAAAACAGAAAACCGTTTTGCAGCCTTGATGAGCAGAATCATTAAAAATCTCACTGATCCCCAAGCTTTGGACAGCAGTGTATATGCTATGACACGAACGAGCAGTGACGTGTTTGTATGAGGTGTGTGAGACTGAGGTTGTGTAGCGACTGCAATGCTGTGTACCTGACATGCGGCAGCATGAGGTAGTGAATGCTTCCCGTGTCCTTCTCCTCCACTGACGCCGGGTCGATCAGATGACGCAGGTTCTGGTACATCAGCTCCGTTATGAACGGCGTGAAGGGAGCCTGAGACCAAGAAACACTCCATTAGTGAACCAACACATCACACAGCAATGAAAGAACAACTCTATTCATACAACCATCATGACACAAAGCCAAGGTTAATAACAAACGTCATGCTCATGTCCAGGGTTTCTCTGCTTTCCTTCAGTCTTTCACTCTCAAACATCTTTCATCATCTGCTTAAGCAATAACTGTACAATGAGGCTACTGTGAGGTTTTATGAAGATTCATTTAAACATTAAATGCTCCGAATCAGTGAAGAGGAAAATGGGGCATTGACTGTCTCACACCCCGCTTATCTATCAAATGATTTTGCTAACTACCTTTTGGGTCAGTAATTAATCAATGAGCTCTACTGACACCCTGCCTTCATAGTTATGAAAGGATGATCAGCTCTACAACTATTACACTGCAAAATCATCCTCTTCATCTGTAATTTTGTTTAACATGCTTAAAACAAAGATGCATTAACCAAGCATGATTACATGTACAACGCACAAGAGAATATTTCATTAAAAGGTTAAGATTATGACACCATTTGACTTTCAGTGAAACACAAAAGGAGTTTCGCATTTCATGTAAAGGACCGTTTTCTAACAAGAAAATTATAATGTGGTGCACAAATCAGTGGTTTTAGTCATATTAATTTTAGTATTGCACCATAATTCTTCCTTCAGCATTGCTACACTTCTATCATTTCATCACAGTCCACTGAGGATGACCACATGCCTTCTCTCCTCTACATCTGAAGTATGTAGGAGCTGCGAGCGCTGGCGTGACTCACCATCAGTCTGCACATGGAGAAGAGCACGCTGAAGAGGGTCTCAGTATGTTGAGTGATACAGTACAACTTAATGAAATGTATCATGTCTTATGTAATCCATTTTTCAGTATTTAATGTTTGAACAAATGTCATGAAAACAAGTTTTTATCACAACCACCGTTTAAATGTTTATATTTCAGAAAATTCTTTGGAGTAGAAACTTCATTTAAAATAGTTTTTAAATGTGCGTCAATGCCCAGCACTAATTATAACCGTTTTCTTGTCATATTGTATGTGCTCTTTTTTTGGGGACTTAAACTCGTGCAGTGGAAGTGGAAGTTCTACTTGTTTATTGAGTGAAAAGAGAGCTCAACTGCTGAAAAACGTATTAAAATATGGAAGCTATAGAATATGAAAATTCTCCAATTCCATGTTTCCACATAGAATATGCTTATTCACATAGGTGCGCTTAATGAAAAATCATACTTTGCAGTTTTGTGAAACCCTGCACAGAATAAGTAGATATTCATTATATTTTATGCTGAATGCTTGTGCTTTGAGTGATATTAAATATGAGGTTTTTTTTGTATAATTGTACAGACATCTGACATCAATGGGCGATGAACAGCAGTTCTCCACGGCCTTCCACTCTTCCTTGAAAAGCACCGTACTGATTTTTACAAGACATGTTTTGTAAGTAATTTTGTCTGTTATATTCTGGTTATTTAGTGTAATGCAGACAATTCTTGAGACCTGGCAAGAAAAAAATCAGGACACAGAAACAATATAAGATAGAAAGGAATAAAGAAAGTGAAAAAAAAAAACTTCTAAGGAAAAAAGGAAAGGGAATGTATAATAAAAGAACAGAGCTGGAAAGAAGAGGAAAAAAATACTTAAAGGGTTAGTTCACTCTGAAAAAATTCTGTCATTAATTACTCACCCTCATGTCGTTCCAAACCTATAAGACCTTTGTTAATTTTCGGAACACAAAAAATCCAAGAGCTTTCTGCATATACAGCAACACAACTATCACGTTCAAGACCCAGAAAGAAAGAAAGGACATCGTTCACGAGAGTACCACGACGCATGCGTGTGATGCTGCTGACGCAGGAGCCGTACAAGTTACCTATACAAAGTTACAGAAAGTTTTATTAACTCAAAAATGATAAACTAATTTGCTTGAGAAATTTGAGGCAATCAGTTTCCACAGGTTTTCCAAGTTGAGCTGAAACTTCACAGACACATGCTGGGGGCACCTGAGACTTATATTACATATTGTAAAAAGGGGCATAATATGTCTCCTTTAAAGGAATGTGTCACTGTGGTGTCGAAACTGCTGTTGCACAGGGACACTGGCCACTAGACTGATCCAACAAAATCAAGAGCCATGACAAGCTCAGAGGGGTGTAGGACAAACGCTGTTTACTGATGTGAGATTGGTCTACATCACAGCATGCTAATATATGTAGATGCTGCAGACTCTATCTGTTCACAATGCAAACGGATCGGTGACTGATCATTTTTGCCAAAACACTGCAGTGCTGCTCACACTCTCATTAGACGCACAATATTTCAAATGTTTCAGGGTAATTTGGCACGTGGGTCAATAACATGTGAACTGAGCTCAGTCCTGGCTTCAGATCAATACGTGCTTTTCGCACTTAGCCAATAAATAAAACCCACTAGAGCTGGATGATAAAGCCACAATCACCATATCTTTCAGGATTTTGACAAGAGTTTTTCTCTTTAATCAGAGGAAGTGTCATTTCACTGTGGATTTCATGGTTTCATTTCACTGTAGTCCGGCTATAATGTGCAGCATGAGTGCAAAGTAGGGATGCACCGATACTGCGCTCCTGTACTCGTAATCATAAAAATGCCCCGATACCAAAAGCCGATACCACACAACGTGTGAATAGAGCTGTGTCCAGAAAAAGATACACAGACAACAGAACAACAGAGAGTAGAATGGAGTTATTAGAGATTAAGGATGTCTATGAAGTACATGTAAGTAATTAATATAATGTTAAACATTCAATATTCACGCCTGTATAGCGGATGTGCCCGAGCTGATAAGCAGAGCGCGCTGAGTGGATTGAGCGCGCAGCTGCACAGATGCGCGAGCATGTCGAGTGAATATCTCACAGACATCACTGGAAAGTTTGTAGTTCGGTCGGATATATCAAAAGCAAGTAAGTAAAATAATGCAAAACTTACTAAAGTTATTTGGCGGTAAGGAGAGAGAGAGTGAGAGAGCGCACATCTGTTGCATGATCTTGATTGCTGTTCGCTCCATTAGCGCATGCATTTGGATTTAAACTAAATCGTAAATATAAAACAAACAAAAATGATAGGGGCAATCACAATAAACAACATTTATTTTAAACGTCAAGCTTACACAACTTTATTTAAAGCAAAAGTGAAACTAGCAGACTGGGTGAAATGCGCTAGGCTATAAGTGTCTCTCTCATTCTGCACCAATACAAACCTGCGCGCGTTTAGCTTTGTTTAGCTTGCTTTAAAGGCCAAAGTATACTTTTTACACCTACACGACGGGGGTCCGTGTACAGTTTGTGTGACGCAGATTACATCACCAAAATTGTATGCGCGTACTATATATAATGTATAACGAGTGGTTCCCTGCATTATGTGATTACATTATTGAGCAGCTCTAATGCGCCATTAAAATGAACAGTGAAAGTAACAAAAGCTTATACAATACATTTTAACAAGTATAATTAAGAGTGTAAATAACTGAAGGAAATATCTGTTTGCTAAATGAAGCCAACTAACATGATTCATAGTATTATTATAATTTTGTTTCTGTACCCAATATTTAAAAAAAATTCAAATGCTGTGAAAACACGGGTATCGGTATCGGCCAGTACCAAAAATGAAAGTATCGGTATCGGACTCATTCTGAAAAAAGTGGTATCGGTGCATCCCTAGCGCAAAGCTCCACAGTATCACTTTATTTAGACACATTGTGTCTAATACATGTGTGGTTCAGGTTTGGTCACATAAACTTGGTTTTGTAGCATGTCTTTGCACATTTGACATGGTGACAGCTGAGCATTTCAGAACAGTGACCAAAATACTGAATCATTGAAACTAGTCTATGACCTATGGGAAACCTAATGGCCAAAGTAAATCAACAATGCTGCTAAAAAAATATAGATATCCCCATCATAATATATATGGCAAATATTCAACACATCCCCCAACCCTATCACGCAATAAACAAAAGCAAAAAATAAAGGGAAGTAAAAGTCCCGGTCATATCGTATGTGAGAGTGTTTCGTGTGCACGGCCCCATATGGATGGACATAAATATCTAATTATTCATTACGCATATGCTCATGTCACAACTGCGCTTCAGGGGGATTTCAAATGGTTCACAGATTACTATTCGTATACAGTGTGAAGGAGGAGAATCCTGAGAGTGTGATTATGTTTTATGTGTGTGTGCGGTGCATCAGTGCGGTTTGCTCACCGGAGCGCGTCGGCGCCGTAGTTCTGCACAATCAGGCTGGGTTCGGGGTAATTCTTCTTACGCTTGCTCATTTTCTGTCCGTCGCTACACACAACACACACAGATATTGGCAGAGTTTCCGGGTCAGTGTACTGCTGCCTGAGGACGGGCCTTAATATTTAATATTAATATTTGTATTCATTTACAAAGTATGTTCAGTGCTGTTTTTATTTACTTATAGTAAAGCACTATTTTAGTTTTCGTTCAGTATGAAATTTGAAAAACTATCGGTTGATTAATCGCTATCAGTAAAATCCACTATTGGTCGACCTCTAGTAATTACTACCAATTAATTACTGCATCCTACTATTATGATGGTTACGTCAGAACGTGTACTTTACAATGTATCACTTATTCCCTTATCACAGTAATGAGAAATCTGCTTTAACAAAAATGTTTATTTCACAGGTTATTTTTATTCTTAAGTAAATATTATGTCAAATAAATACGCATCTCATTGCAGCATGTATTATTTATTATCTTTAAATTAAATAGTGTGACATCATATTTAAATGCTTTTTTATTGGCCACCTGCTCTCTCAGACATTGGCAATCAATCAATATCTGTCCGTTAACATTAACTGTTTTGTTTTTGGAGTCACATGACCTACTCAGGTGCTATTCAACTCCATGAATGAGTGACTTCATCTGAAGAGTCGTGAAGGGTTTCTCACCCTCCTCTGGTCTGGTCGATGCCCTCAGCGATGAAGTCTGCCGGGAAGGTGTCCTCAAACTCCCGCCTGTTCTCAAACGGGTAGTGCACCTGGGCATAGGGCATACTGCCGCTCTCGAACCAGCAGTCAAAGACCTTCAAGACCCACTTGAGCTGCCCCTTCCCACAGCGGGATGGGATGGTCAGGTGGTCAATGCTGCCAAACACACACGCACACACACACACACACACACACACACACACTACCAATTAATTACTGCATCCTACTATTATGATGGTTACGTCAGAACGTGTACTTTACAATGTATCACTTATTCCCTTATCACAGTAATGAGAAATCTGCTTTAACAAAAATGTTTATTTCACAGGTTATTTTTATTCTTAAGTAAATATTATGTCAAATAAATACGCATCTCATTGCAGCATGTATTATTTATTATCTTTAAATTAAATAGTGTGACATCATATTTAAATGCTTTTTTATTGGCCACCTGCTCTCTCAGACATTGGCAATCAATCAATATCTGTCCGTTAACATTAACTGTTTTGTTTTTGGAGTCACATGACCTACTCAGGTGCTATTCAACTCCATGAATGAGTGACTTCATCTGAAGAGTCGTGAAGGGTTTCTCACCCTCCTCTGGTCTGGTCGATGCCCTCAGCGATGAAGTCTGCCGGGAAGGTGTCCTCAAACTCCCGCCTGTTCTCAAACGGGTAGTGCACCTGGGCATAGGGCATACTGCCGCTCTCGAACCAGCAGTCAAAGACCTTCAAGACCCACTTGAGCTGCCCCTTCCCACAGCGGGATGGGATGGTCAGGTGGTCAATGCTGCCAAACACACACGCACACACACACACACACACACACACACACACACACGCACACACACACACACGCACACACAGACACGCGCACACACACGCGCACACACACACACCTGCTCAGTCAGGTTTCTGCAGCGCTGAGGCTGTGATGAGGTGAGGGTCAGGTGTCTCTGCGGCTCACCTCTCTCTGTGAAGATCAGATACTTTAGCTCCTGTCAGCTCCTCCAGCTCAGCCATGGAGCCCACACACACCACCTAAACACCAACGAAGAACCAACACTGAACCTCATCCGTCTGAACAACCTCCTAAATCTGGCTGTGAAATCACCACGGCAAAACTACGATGCAAGACATATGCACTGTTTAGGGAAAATATTTCCTAATGCAGCCAGAACTGTGTCCCAAGTAGAAACCACCACAAGGTGTTCTTGATCGGATAGTCATTATCGGTGCAGGTGGTTAGTTAGTAGCACTAGTCAGAAGACTCCTACTGTAAAGAAAGTCTGTGGGATTATTTTCATCCGGCAGATTCATGTACTTGTATAACAACAGGCGCATTTCACATCTGCACATTTTCATGCTAACTTAACACGCTGTCCCTGTTTCCGGCTGGGCTCAGGTAATGTGGCCCAGATACAGCCGCCTCGGCAGAGAACAAGAGAGCTGCTCTTTCTGGAGCCAGTGGCACTCCAGAGACTCGCTCATTACATGCTATTTTCAGGAAGCAGGTCGCTGTCCTTCTTTTCCAACAGCTCGTTTCAGCAGGCAAAGACGCCAACAACCTAATTCTGACTTCCCACGAGTTGAGCTTTTAAGAGAAACACGCACTTAGAGACCATTACTACTGTTTGAGACAGCTGTCTAAGAAGACTCACATGAAGATGTTCACGCTGCTTTCACAAAATACAGCTAATGGGAGGAATATTCACTATGATGGTGCTCTAAATATCAAATTAAGTAATATGTGACCCTGCAGCACAAAAGCAGTGTTAAGTCGCTGGGGTATATTTGTAGCAATAGCCAAAAATACATTGTATGGGTCAAAATTATACATTTTTCTTTTATGCCAAAAATCATTAGGATATTAAGTAAAGATCATGTTCCATGAAGATATTTTGAAATTTCCTACCATAAATATATCAAAACTTAATTTTTGATTAGTAATATGCATTGCTAAGAACTTCATTTGAACAACTTTAAAGATGATTTTCTCAATATTTTGATTTTCTTGCACCTTCAGATTCCAGATTTTCAAATAGTTGTATCTCGGCCAAATATTGTCCTATCCTAACAAACCATGGAAAGATGATTTATTCAGCTTTCAGATGGTGTATGAATCTCAATTTCGAAAAATTGACCCTTATGACTGGTTTTGTGCTCCAGGGTCACATATTGTAAATAGCAAGATGATTTTTGTTCAAATGATTTTTTTATTGTCCAACTCTCTTACAAATCACATTTTTTTTAATTTTGGCTTTTTATTTTCCAATTAAGTTTCCTAAAAACAAGTTTCACAATGTTTTAATAAAAATATTAATATCTGTAGGTAAATACTATTGTTTGTTTCTATATGTTATTTAAATCAATCAATAAATAAATCCTTTTCATTTAAAAGCAGTGTGGAAAAACATGCCTTGGTTATTTTTTATCTGCATTTTTACAGTGATTTATGTTTTTTGCATGAAGTATTTTGAATCTACAATGGCTAAAATGGTTCCTATTTACAAATACATAATCAGGATTTGAAATACTGAAAGCCTTACGAAATGTCATCCTCGTTCTAACACCTGGATCCATCACTGACCTCTTCGTAGTCCTCGCTGACCCACAGCGGGATGGGCGTCCCCCAGTAGCGGTTTCGAGAGACCGCCCAGTCTCGAGCGTCCCGCAGCCAGTTGCCAAAGCGCTTCTCCCTCACAAACTCAGGAACCCCGGGTACAAAGTCAGAGAGAGACGCCACTCTTAACTCCATACAGAGCAAGGCAGAAACATCTTATTCCTATTAAGCTTAAACGTTCAACGTTCTCAAGGCTTAAAATGCTTGCAAATGATACACTTTCATGGTGGCATAGCACTGCAACAGCAAAAAAAGCTCACTTGCCATGCATCTTTTATTCTGGTTTTAATAGAAATTATTAATAATTGTAAAATAATTGGTTTTTGTCATAATTGTGCCATCTAGTTCCATCGGTTTTGAGTCTCAAAGAAATGCCTCGGCTTGAAAACGACTATCTAGCTCAGTTCACACATGATGGGTGTTATTATTTGGAGAAGGCAGTCTAAAGGCTGGGACACACCAAGCCATCAGTGCCCGAGAATAAAAGTCAAAGTGATGAGAACGAGCACATAAATGAAGGCCGCACAGACAGAAGCCTGTTCTAATGTTACATTATATATTTTCATAACAACATGAGCTGCTTAAACTGAAGAAAGTTTTCAACATAACTGATATTCAAATTGGTAAGCAAGCGCTGCTTTGTTTATGTTCCGTATATCTGTGTATATCTCGTATATCCTTGTGTCAGTTTCTCCTTTTGAATGAATATATACTATTTATATCTACTGATATAGAGATGGTTCATTCCTCTCACGCACAAGCTAGTCTGCAGTCGGCTGTAGTTCCAGTTCAGTGTTCCAGTTACTTTTGTTATGCCTTTAATACAAGCGGTCCATCATACAAATAATTTTGATTTCCAGAAAGAAGAGACACAGATGTGCATCATCTGCATAGCTATGAAAATGAACCCGCAGGTCCTTGTAAAGGTAACACTGCTGAAAAGTAAGGCAAAAAAAACAACAACAGAGGCCCTAAAAACTCATTTCTGTGTAAATCGTTTACAAAACCATTCTTATACAAAATGCCACATTTTACTTTTTTAGCACAATTTGCTTTGCTTTTGTCTAATGAATAAAGCCCATTATATTTCCCAGCATTCAGGCACACATTTGGTAGGTTGCCTCCGGATTACAAGTCATTTCACAAATAATGCTACATTATAATAGTTATGTTTAATTAAAATACAATTCTGTACACCAAGGATCATTCGTATTTGAAAAATCATACAAATATTGCTATTGACCACCATTCACACTAAAACTAACTGATTTCATGGCACACTAGTCAGACTGATTTTTCAAATTTCCTGTTATCTTCTTTCTTCTTGGACACAAAATAACACAACTAACAATTTAACACAATCCATCGCTCAGTAAGGGAAGGTTAAACATCAGAACTCCACTGACTTCATCAGTTCTCATCAGGAAGAGGCATTTCTATTTAAGCTCCATCTCAGCATCCAATATATCAACTGAATGACTTTTCTCTTCTCTGATGCTCTCTCATCTCTGGGCTGAATGTAGAATTGAAGGGCACTTGGGCTGAATGTAGAATTGAAGGGCACTGGGCTGATTGTAGAATTGAAGGGCACTGGGCTGAATGTAGAATTGAAGGGCACTGGGCTGAATGTAGAATTGAAGGGCACTGGGCTGAATGTAGAATTGAAGGGCACTGGGCTGAATGTAGAATTGAAGGGCACTTGGGCTGAATGTAGAATTGAAGGGCACT
>NW_015635085.1:453728-462751 GCF_001515625.1 Sinocyclocheilus rhinocerous
ACTGTTTAATGCAGAACATGAATGCATTTAACCTGCAGTTACAAATGCATAAATAATGTTTTGATATATTAAACATAAAACATTGAATACTGATGTTTGAAATCATTTAAAAAATGAAAAGATACTTTAAATGTGAAATTAAAACCGCCAGTATGTGGCAGCAAATCACTGTTAATAAGTGAGTCATTGCGACTGAACCGAATCATTTAAACAGTTGATTCATTCGGGAACGAAATGAAGCAAAACAGCGCTGTGGCTTTGTTCAGAATTATTTTTGTTTGCGAAATAGTGCAAAAACAGGCTATATGGTGTCTAAAATGTAAGTCTCTTAATAAAACTTCTAGTTTATTGAACTGTTGTAAAAAATCACATGAAAAAGTCTTCGGTCTGTCCAATGATTGTAAAGTCATTAGGTCCGTCAGACTGAAGATATTTTAGCAGTAATGAGACCAAAAAATATTTAAGACCCATCGAATCCGAATTTAAGACATTAAGACTTTTTAAGGACCCGCGGACACCCTGTGGTGAAATAATGGGTTAAAGGAATAGTTCACTAAATTGTTAATTGTGTCATCATATACTCTTGCGTTATTATCTTCATGCTGTGTCAAACCCGTATGACTTCTGAAAACTGTGCCAGATGCTCTTTTAATGCAATTGCAATAAATGAAGCTTTCAAGCTTCAAAAAGGACATAATTACCATAAAAGGATGATGAAACTGTTCATGGACTGCAATTTAAGTTGTTATTCACTGATATTCGTACTCTTGAGTGGGCTGTTAACTAGTAATAAGACCGTGATCGAATGGATCCTATGAAATAGATAAACTGATTCATTCAAAAGATCCAACTGAAAAGAACAATGAAGATCTCTGCTTGAAGCTGCTGTGGAGAGGCAGAGCAGATGTCATGATTTTTAGTGAATAAAGACTTCAATTTCTTTCAGGTCCTCACACCATACGACTTAAGAACACTTGGCATATATAGCAAACATGTCACATGGATGACTGTTGTGATGCTTTTGTGACAAGTCCAGGTCTTATGATAAGCTGGCTTCCAAGCAGCTTCAGCAGTATATAGGCTACGTTCACACCACGAGCCTTAGTGCTCAACTCAGATTTTTGCTCAGATCCGATTTTTTGTATAGCTGTTCACGTTGTTGTTTTAAATGTGGCCAATATCAGATTTCCAGTGTGAACAGATCACAGTTCTGAACTGACCCACATGCGAAAAAAACTACACAAACAGGGTTGCCAGGTTTTCACAACAAAATACTCCCAATTGCTTCTCAAAACTATTCAAAAACTAGCCCAATCGCGCTCTGGGGAGTAAATATCACGTTAGTGGGGTCGCTTTATAACCCACGGAGTTGGAAAACAACTGTGGAAAAGTAGCCCAATTCTGCGGGAAAACTGTGGACTTGGCAACACTTACACAGCACGCTGTCATTCGGAAGTAAACATGGAGGACCTAAAGAAAGCGATTGTGCGTTTATTTATAGTGTGACCTGCCGCAGAAGACAGCGAAATTATGCACAGGCAATATGAAAAATAAAGACGAGGATGTGACAGAAGAGAGCAGAGTTTTGAAACTTTTATGATATGAGCCCTCATGTTGTGCTTGTATTTAGAGTCACTGTAATACTTATGAGTTCCGACACATAACTACCTTTTGCAACTCTCTTGATAGCTTCGGGTGTTTAAAATCTTTGAAGTGACTCCCATGAGCGCAGAATCGTGACGAATGTTGATCTAGAGTGACGTAAAAGTCGCATGAATTCCGATATGACTGTTCAGACTGCGGTCGCATTACAAAACATCTGACATGGATGGGATTTAGTAGGACACATATAGAAGTGGCACAAATCAGAATCGAAAAGATCAGATTCCGTGTGGTTTGTGCTGTTCACACTGCCATGAGAAAAACAGATCTGAGTCACATGTGAGCAAAAAAATTAATCGGATTTGGGTCGCATTCGCCTGCAGTGTGAACGTAGCCTAAGATTGCAGATTCAGAGATGATCTCAAACATCTACAAACATAAGACATTAATCTGATAGAAAACCCTCTAGAGAGAGAGGCCCTGACATACAGAATCACCCTGAACCATCAGATCTGGACACAGCCATCGTCACACTGCTAAAATGACAGAATTATGTGATTTTGTCAATGTGCACTAAACCACATAAACCCAACAGAACAGAACAGCTGCCTGTGCATGTGGTGAATTTCCACTACTTGCCGAGTTATGAACATATTTCAGTTATAGTGCCCACTATAGGCGGAACTGGATCAAAGTTGGTGCGTGTCCTCAAAATATCCTCTTCTGAAAGTGCACCACGGGTCATGCAGACTAAACTTTGCGTTCAGGAGATACAGGCTAATTAGTCACCGTGAATCTGCAAAAGATGTGACAGACAGAAACGCTCTGAAAAGCTTTTTGTCAGGACGAAACTGTAGATGAAACCTGGATAAAAAAAAAAAAACTGTGGCACTCACATCAATGGATGAGTTTGAAAAATAGCTTTTTCAGAAAATGAAAAATGGTGGGAAATTATACAGAAACTGAAGACCGTGAAATTCAAAACATAAATAAGAAAATAAGAAGGACTTTAACAGAGTCGCTCAAAACAAACTCAAATGACTTTGAAACCGCGTCTGAGAAACTAAGTTCTCACAATGCACCATAATCACACATCATCCAGAGACTGAAGATCCCATTAAAATGCATGAGAAAACACCAACCGAACTTCGATGAGAGAGAGTTTGTCCGGTCATGCATTACACAAGAACTGTAAACATGTGCGACTGATCAGCATGCAGGTCCCATACAGGTTCACCGTACCAGTAGCATTTGCTGTTGTTGTCCAGAAGTTTCTCCACCATGTGCTCCACCCTCACAAACCAGCTGGGCACGGCTTTATAGATCAGCGGCGTGTCCGACCTGCCAAAGAAAGGCTTTTTCAGTATTTAAAGACGAACTTTTGTGATGTTAAAGTACAGATTCTTATGGCAGGACTACCAATCAAACACACATGGCAAAGTGGAAAGTGCTCTGGAAGTAAAAAATCAGCCATTGTTTCTGATAATGAAGAAACCGCTACGTGATTAAGCATTTTAAAAGTAAAATCATTCAAATGTTTGTATTATAAATATAGACTGGCACTCATAAATTGCCTGTGCTTTCTGAATACCATCCACAATACAAAATATTGTATTTAATATAAATAATTAATGACAAGGCAAATTAAACAATTGTTGCTGATTCAATTGCTTCACTCACAATGCTTCATTTTTTTGTGATGGATTAAAGGTGACATATCATGAAAATCTGACTTTTCCAGGTTGTAAGTGCTATAAATCAGGTCCCCGGTGCATCTACCAGCCAAGGAAACGTGAAAAAGATGAACCCAGTAACTTTACCACAGCACCGTCATTGTGTTTTCACAAGCGACGACGGTGTACCAGCTCTAATGCCATGGAGAAAGTTTGAGCGAAGCATGCTAACTGTTCTGTGTTTGGCTGCACAGACGAGCACAGAACACTGTTTAGAGTGTCACCTTTAAAGTACAGTCTTTCAGTACCTTTTCTTTCCATTTCCGTACACTTTTTTTGTGTCTAATGTGAAATTGTCATTTGATTCATTACCTAAAAGCCTACGAAGAAAATAAATGGGGTAAAAATGGTCAGAAGCTGAAAAAGTAAGCTTGTTTGTTTGTTTGTTCATGAACTGTAATTACTTTTAACTTTCACTTAACTAAAAGGGCATGTGTTGATATTCTGGGAGCTGTCCAGTAATGACCATGACTAGCACCAGTGCATGTGGATTAGTCCCGTCTGACCGCTAGCCAATGCTTTATTTACTTCAGTATCAGATTGATGCATACCAACTTTCTACTAGCACCTACCTATTATATTGACTTTCTGTTTCTGAGCGCAACTGGCAATGGAAGGCGACAAGCCTTACACCGTTAGCTGACGAGTTGATTCATCCGCTTTTTAACATGCCTCTGTTCATAGCGATTTTTAGATGGACGCTGAGGCTTTTTAGGTCAGGTAGAAGCTGCGATTTCTGACCCAGTTCGTTTGCTGGCTTTCATGGCTGTTTTCTGCCAACTAGAAACCCAGAGAGTTGAAATGCTCTTGGGTAAAATGGCAGTGGGTGGAGTCAGACACTCCAACACAGAACACACGCTTCAAAGTAGAATAACGTTGTACGGATTTTCAGAGAAACAAGTGTGTGAATTCAGCACGTTTCCTAAATATCTGGAAACACATTCTGGTGTTTTTATGCTGTAGTACAGTCAAAAAATGACACACAGCACCTTTAATTGACTATTCAGCTTTTCCAATGTTTACACTAACCAGATAACCAAGGACAAGATGGAAGCATCTTTTGTTGGTTGACCTTTGTTAAAGTTAGAAGTGAACCAGTGCTGCCCTCTCTGCTGGTTTCTGCATGTTGTGGTTTGTTGGCAGCTCACTGACACTGCGGTCTGTGATTACAGATGAGGAGCATGTCTGACCTCTGTAAAACTCAGCATTAGCATTCTGAATCTCTCCCGATCGACCATCAGTATCCGCTGTGCATTTACACCGACAAACCCCTTCAATATCCATAATGTTCATCGGCAGCAGTAGCGGAGCTCATAAGAGTGATTTATTGATGGCATAAGCGTCAGAGGGGTTAATGAGGCCGTGACCTCTGCCGCCACTCTCAGACTCATGTGAAGTGCTGAAGCAGCAGGGTAGATATGGAGCAGCGCATGCTAACGCTCCTGCCCCTCTCTGTAGGCCAGCATATCGACTGAACTCTTCCCCGTGCAGCAGAGGTCACAGAGATGTGTGCGCCAGCTTTGGAAAAGCTTGGATGGTTGATCAAGAAAAAAAAAATTCCTTTGACAATACTCAAGTTCTCTGGATTTCTGATGTACAGGGGTTGGACAAAATAATGTGAACACCTTGGAAATTCGCTATATTTCTTTATAATGGTGTTTTACCAACATTTGCCTTTAATACAGCTTCCAGCCCTCTTAGAATAGATTCCTACAGCTTCTGAACAGTCTCCAGCTGAATGTCGTCTATCAGAACATCTGCCAGCTGCTTCAGAGATGCTGGTGGAGTGCAATTGTCTTTGTGAATATTGAGGTTTGCGGTCACTTTCTGTGGTGTTTGAACACAATCCTCCTTTAATTTTCAACGTTCCTTGCCAATCACTTTGAGTTTTTGCCCAGTATTCTTCTTCTACACTTAAATCAAAACGCGATACGGACTAGTATCTGTACATATTAAGCCGCAAAAATACTATTTAAATATGAATCCTGCATGTTCTGCGTCTCTGTGTGAATGAACGGTTTTGTTTACTACACACATACTGAAGCGTGTGTGACGCTCGCAGTGATTTCATCGTCTGCCGTCTCACTAAATGAGCACATAAATACATGAACAACATCCCAGAACTGCTCTGAGAGAACTTTATGAGCATTTGAGAAAACCTATCATCATAAAGGTCTTTGCAGCAACCTGTCAAAATAAAAATTTGGTTTAACTTGAAGAAACTGTGACAGAAATATATTACTTAATGTAATCATAGTACTCCTACTACTAATAAAATTATTATTAAAACATTATTTTTTAAGTAATATTTACTACAAAAATTATTTATCAGACTCTATTTACCAGAAAAACACAGCATTTCTGAAATAAATAAAATAATAAAAAAAAAAATGTATATACAATCAATTAATCAGATACTTTTAAATATTAAAATTTAATGAAACCATTAAAATGGAATCCAGAAAATTAATGGAAAACACAGAATTCGGTCAAAATAAAACTGAATTTGAGAAAAAAAATTTAACGTATTTCAAAGGGCCTTAAAATGTGATTTGTTAAACTTTTAATAAATTGCTGTTAAATTGTGTAAGTTTCATGATTCCAATTAGACATGCTTTTTGATTAACATTTTTTAATTTAACCATTAAAACAGAGTCTAGAAAAATTTAAACGGAAAAAAAAATGTAATCCAGAAAAATTAAAACAGAAAAAAATGAATTTGGAAAAAAATAAAATATTTCATAGGGCCCTATATACTGCACTGATATACAACAGAGAAAACAGACAACGAAAAGATGAATAAAAGTTTTTTCACTGTAACCTAGAGAAATGATATTTACCCCTATAATAAAGGGTGTTCACATTATTTTGTCCAACCCCTGTAAATGTTAAGTGATTTTAGTTTTTTTGGTCAGCAGAAACAAACAGCTGATGGTGGTCGAGTAGATTAAAACAGTTGTAAAATACATAAAAAAAATTTTTGAGTTCAAATAATCAAGGCACGTTTTTCATTCCTCACCAAATAATAATAATGAATCTCACTAATGCAATACAGTGGCAGCCCTTATTTTATTAATAAAAAGTACTCTACAACTGACTGGAAGTCCAAACGGGAGAACAATACGTAGTTTGTTCAGGTTGTGTCTAAGCTGCTGTGAACAGAGTAAAGGTGCGGCCACATTATCCACATTTCAGCAAATTTTGCAGGCATAAAAGCTCTATAGACTTCTGTCAATATGTAGCTACACATGAAGCACAGCTCACACAGAAGTCACTTGCAAAGCAACCAGCTTTCTGTTGGTCAACACGGAGATATCACATGACTAACTGAACTCGATGCAAAATCTGGAAATCTTTCGCCCTCACACAATTTCAGATTGCGTGCATTTCATTTACATTTATGCATTTATCTGACGCTTTCCTCTGAAATGACTTACAAAACAGAAGCACAAGCAATTCATCACAGAGCCAACGATATTCAGAATATACAATGCCAGGTTTATTATACGTTACGAATATTGTTTTGCTTTTGAAAAATTTACTAAATTTAAATGGCTGGATTTCAGCTGCAAAAATTCCCAGAACAATGGTAAGTGTGCCGGCACATTAAAGCGTGTCTGCACTCACCTCCAGCAGAAAGGGTAGCTGTGCTTGAACGAGCTGGAGCTCACCAGACGCCCGTTCTCCTTCAGCCACTTGATTATGTTATTGTCTGCATCCTGAAAGCATCGAGGACAGACAGAACGAAGTCTCGGAGCGTGCAGCGAATACAAGCAGACAGTGTGTGACTATTAGAGAATAAAGCATGTGCGTGGCTGCAGAGCTGGCGTCGAGCCCCGCTGCAGACTCGGGCCTGGCTTTATACGGCTTCATCTGCAGCTCTAGAAGTGTATGAAGCGTTCGGTCTCCTCGAGGCCGGTCACATCCCTACGCTCATCATGCAACTGCCTTTCAACAAAAGTCATATTAATTCACTTTAGTGGAAACGTGTCCAGCGTGTCCTTGTAGCAGAAGCGGGGCTGAATTGGCTTCCCGTCTCATGCATAATCGATTTTAGGAACCTTTTCTTAACCTGTGAGGCCTTATGAAGGGTATGCGTAATTCTCCTGGAGGAAACTTTAACCCGCGAGGTGTTTGGTGAAACCACACCAGTGTTTGCAAGACTCGACGCTCATTTATCATCAGCAGTGACCAGCACATTCACGCTGAAGTCGCATGACAACTGAAGCATTAGAAGCACAAGATCTATTAGTTATGTTAGATAACAGTTTAAGTAGGCAATTTAAATCTACCAAATGTCTGCGTACTATGTATTTGTAACTGTTTGCAAATTATCAAAGTCTGCGTATCTTTATTCAAATTGTGATGCAAGCTGTATCCATCAGCCTCAACCATTCAACCCTGTTACCAAACTTATTTACTGGAAAAATCAATAATTATCAATAACCTGACCACTGGTCGCACACTAGCTAGTCCCTACTGAACAACAGCTTAATTTAATCGAAATCTGTAGTCGAAAAGGCTTTATATTCTCCGACAGAACGCAAGTACCAAAATTAGTGCTCTTTTAAGTCTCCTCACTTTTGAACTAAAAAAAAAACAAAAAAACAATTTGGACAATTATTATAGCTGTTACTGTGTATCTTCCCCAAAAAATTATTCTAAAATGTTACTAACAATATATTTCTGCCTCATCATTTGACCAAAACCTACAGTGGATCGCAGTCAGACGTTATTACATACACTCAATGATTGATAGTGACTTTTCAGTAAAAGTGTTGTATTAGTGTCATGTGTAGCTTGAAGCTAATTGTAGCTGTAATTTATCTGTTACCCAAATATGATTATATTTAATGAAGTATTTTATCAAAAGAAAATCACATAAGATCAAAAGTTTGATGTTTAATTATAGTAATATAATTCATATCAGATCAGAGGGATGTGGGTGGGCAAGCCATGTTATACCAGAGTAAAGTAAGGCCACAACTTCCACATCTGTGTTCAGATCAGCTTTTCTCCTGACAAAATCAGTGTCATGCCAATATTTCCATCCCCTGAATGCAAGCTTTTCCATATTCCAAGCTTTCCTGAAGCACTGCTGACTTCATGTGACTGTGCGAATCCTGAAAATTATGAACATAAATCTAGGAATTATTGGATTGTAGGATTTCAAAATCAGTAGGGGTTGAGGCATCAAAAGTAACGTAAGTAACTGTAATATTATTATTAACTGTAATATTATTACTGAAATCTTATTAGTAATTAGTTACACTACTAGTTACTGCAAAAAGTAATATTATTACAGTAACTAGTTACTGCCCAACACTGGTCCTCGGTGTGAAAAGATGAATCTCAAAATCATACAGTCATTGTTGGAAAGGGTTCAAATACACAAAAATGCAGAAAAACCAAAGAATTTGTGGGACCTGAAGGATTCTTCAGAAGAACAGCGGGCAGTTTAACTGTTCAGGACAAACAGGAGACTCATCAACAACTATCACAAAAAAATATATATTATCCAGGTAACAACACAGTATTAAGAATCAAGCGTATGTAAACTTTTGAACGGGGTCATTTTTATAAATTCAGTTAATGTTTTCTCTTGTGGACTATATGTAAACGTCTTTTATGTGAAATATCTTATTCAGGTCAGTACTAAATAAAAAATAACATGCATTTTGTATGATC
>NW_015635085.1:465789-486745 GCF_001515625.1 Sinocyclocheilus rhinocerous
CACACTCACACACACACACACACACACACACACACACACACACACACCTCTCACACTCATTCACTCACACTGAGTCAAAACAATGAAAACTATAACTATTTTTATTTTATTTATTCATTTATTTATTTTGCTGTGGCATGGCTATTTTTTATATTATTTGTAATTTTCTCTGCAGAAATACCTCCCACTAACTCTAGAATGATTCATTCTTTCAAATAAAGTTATTGAAGTCATCTGGTGAAAAGTCTTGTATTTTTTCATATTGCACTGTCAGTTTTTTCCAATATGCTGCAGGCCTCCTCTGTAAGGGAGTGAAGTGTGAGTGTGGCGCGGTGGAGCTCACATGTGTGCGCTTGAGCCTCTGATGAGGTGAACAGCAGACAGCAAGGCATCTCATAAGACATCAAACTGTGTGATGGTCAGCATCCGTACCTTCACGTACTGACCGGCGAAGTGAGTGACCTCTGCAGTAAAGACGCCGGATGAGTCCACGGGGCAGATGGAAGCCGAGTCTCTCTGGATGATGTTATAGTCCATACAGACGCGGTAATCATCCTGTGGACAGAGGAGCACAACAGCCGGCACACTGGGAGCACGCCAGAGCACAGCCAAGGCACATGAGCATGTTCCTGTGTCTCAATTACAGAACAACAGGGGAATAAACCTCTACACGACACACTGTTTTTTTGTATTTCTTGTATCGGCCCTTTTGACAGCCCTGGTTGACATGAGAGAGTAAATGATGACAGAATATTCATAGTCATTTCTGGGTGAACTATTGTTTTCCATAGCCTACATAGTTTTTCAGACCCCCAAACTGATGGAGTTCAAGTCTTAATTAGCAAACCCACCGGTAATTTACACCCGGACTCAATATTTCAAACTGTCAGGGAGTCTGTCTCTACGGCTGTAATTCACAGACACAGGTGGCCGCATGAGCGCTAATGAGCGCTTGGGCAAAGAGAAAATGACTGTGAGAGCCGAAATACAAAATGACAGAGCAGAACTATGATGAAAGTTATTGTCAGGAAACAGTAGAGTTTCTCTGTCAGTGCTCTGGCACTGGGCTAAAGCATTGACATCAGCACTCCCATAGTCCCTCTGTCACCCATCACACCTCCACACTAGCTGAATGCCACAGCGGAGACAAGAAGTTCCCTTAAGAGTTCAACTGCTCTTCTGAGTGCTGGACTGCCACACACACACACACACACACACTCACACACTCACTCACACGCTCTCACTCACACACACACACACACACACACAGTCACACACACACACACTCACTCACACACTCTCACTCACACACACTCACACTCGGTCAGCGTCCGTACCTTCACGTACTGACCGGCGAAGTGAGTGACCTCTGCAGTAAAGACGCCGGATGAGTCCACGGGGCAGATGGAAGCCGAGTCTCTCTGGATGATGTTATAGTCCATACAGACGCGGTAATCATCCTGTGGACAGAGGAGCACAACAGCCGGCACACTGGGAGCACGCCAGAGCACAGCCAAGGCACATGAGCATGTTCCTGTGTCTCAATTACAGAACAACAGGGGAATAAACCTCTACACGACACACTGGAGAATCAGCCCAACGCAACATCCTGCTCAGAGACATGAGGAACTACAGCACAAAACAACCTGAGGAGAGCAGCGCGTCAGAGACACTGCTTCACGCTGCAGGATCTCCGCAACACTAAAGACACTTTTCAATAATAAAGACTGACGCTGAGTGTCACCATCCACAACGAGATAAACTCACCGCCACAGCGACTGAGCTGCTGTGCGGTTGCTAGGGTGTTCGTCAGAGTGTTGCTATGCGGTTGCTAGGGTGTTCTCGGGGTGTTCGTCAGAGTGCTGCTATGCGGTTGCTAGGGTGTTCGTCAGAGTGTTGCTATGCGGTTGCTAGGGTGTTCTCGGGGTGTTCGTCAGAGTGCTGCTATGCGGTTGCTAGGGTGTTCGTCAGAGTGTTGCTATGCGGTTGCTAGGGTGTTCTCGGGGTGTTCGTCAGAGTGCTGCTATGCGGTTGCTAGGGTGTTCGTCAGAGTGTTGCTATGCGGTTGCTAGGGTGTTCTCGGGGTGTTTGTCAGATTGTTGCTATACGGTTGCTAGGGTGTTCTTTGGGTGTTTGTCAGTGTTGCTGTGCTGTTGCTAGGGTGTTCTCGGTGTGGTTGTCAGATTGTAGCTATGCGGTTGCTAGGGTGTTCTTGGGGTGTTTGTCAGAGTGTTTCTATGCGGTTGTTAGGGTGTTCTAGGGTGTTTGTCAGAGTGTTGCTATGCGGTTGCTAAGGTGTTCTCAGGGTGTTTGTGAGAGTGTTGCTGTGCTGTTGCGCTCTCGGTGTGTTTGTCAGATTGTTGCTATGCGGTTGCTAGGGTGTTCTCAGGGTGTTTGTCAGATTGTTGCTATGCAGTTGCTAGGGTGTTCTCAGGGTGTTTGTCAGAGTGTTGCTATGCGGTTGCTAAGGTGTTCTCAGGGTGTTTGTGAGAGTGTTGCTGTGCTGTTGCGCTCTCGGTGTGTTTGTCAGATTGTTGCTATGCGGTTGCTAGGGTGTTCTCAGGGTGTTTGTCAGATTGTTGCTATGCAGTTGCTAGGGTGTTCTCAGGGTGTTTGTCAGAGTGTTGCTATGCGGTTGCTAAGGTGTTCTCAGGGTGTTTGTGAGAGTGTTGCTGTGCTGTTGCGCTCTCGGTGTGTTTGTCAGATTGTTGCTATGCGGTTGCTAGGGTGTTCTCAGGGTGTTTGTCAGATTGTTGCTATGCAGTTGCTAGGGTGTTCTCAGGGTGTTTGTCAGAGTGTTGCTATGCGGTTGCTAAGGTGTTCTCAGGGTGTTTGTGAGAGTGTTGCTGTGCTGTTGCGCTCTCGGTGTGTTTGTCAGATTGTTGCTATGCGGTTGCTAGGGTGTTCTCGAGGTGTTTGTCAGATTGTTGCTATACGGTTGCTAGGGTGTTCTTGGGGTGTTAGTCAGAGTGTTGCTATGCGGTTGCTAGGGAGTTCTCGGGGTGTTTGTCAGTGTTGCAATGCAGTTGCTAGGGTGTTCTCGGGGTGTTTGTCTGAGTGTTGTTATGCAGTTGCAAGGGTGTTATTGGGGTGTTTGCCAAAGTGTTGCTATGCACTTACTAGAGTCACCCAAACAGCTGCTATGGTGTTTAGGTAGTTTTTTACATGGCTTCTAGGGTATTACTACCAGTTGCTAGGATTTTCATGGGGTGTTTGGAAGACTGTTGCTATGTAGTTTAAAGGGTGTTTTAGGTAATTTCTGAATGACTCCTGGTATGTTGTCATGCAGTTTCTATGGTGTTCTGAGGGGAGCCGGAGAGTTGCTATGCAGTTGCACGAATGTTTTCAGTAGTTTCTAAGGAGTTTTAGGTAGTTTTTAATATGGCTGCTAGGATGTTGCTGTGCAGTTGCTAGGGTGTTCTGTGTCATTACTGGAGTGTTGTTGTGCAGTTGCTAGGGTGTTCTGTGTCATTACTGGAGTGTTGCTATGCAGTTGTTAGGGTATTCTTGGGGAATTGCCAGAGAGTTGCTACACAGTTTCAAGGGTGTTTCAGGAGGTTTCTACGTGGTTGCTAAGGTACTGCTATGTAGTTGCTAGGGTGTTTTGAGTGATTGCCATGTGGTTGCTAAGGTCCTCTAGGTTGTTGTCAGGCTGTTACTATGGTGTTCTTCGGGGTTGCCAAAGAGTTCTCAACAGTTACCAGGGAGTTTCAATTCACTTGCAAGGGTGTTCAGTTTCTAAAGTGTTTTAGGTCGTTTCTATCAAAGACTATAGAATACCCAAGAAGTGTCACTCGTATAGTTTTGAATGGGGAAAATGCAACGCTTAATATGGCCACTCAATCGCAGGAAGCCCTGCCTTCTGAATGATAGAGCCAATCACTAATCGGTAAAGTCAGCGTGTCACTGCAGCTGCCGTTAGAAGTCCCGGTTGCTATAGAAACAGTCAGCGCTCTGAGACGTGCGCTCAGGACTGCGCATGCACACTGGCTGATCTAGCCTGAAAAATAAGCTTTTTATAACGCTATTTGAGCAAAAGAAACAACATTTATGACACAGTTGTTGTCAGATTTCATTGGTGATTTCAATTATAAAATTTAACCGTAAGCTTAGTGAACAGTTTTGGAGAATTTGATGTTTCCCCATTCAAAGTGATAGGAGCTGCACTTGCATGCCAGAGAGGCGTTTCAAAGATGGCCGATGACTTGCCTTAAAGGGACTTTGTTTCTATGTGACTGCTAGGGTAATAATGCAGTTACTAGAATGTTATCAACAGTTGCTGGGGTTTCTGGGTAATTATTAGAGTGTTCCTATGCAAATACTAGGGAACTTTAGGTCACTGCCATACCGTTGCTATGGTTGTTACAGTCTTTCTATACAGTTACTGGGGTGTATGCTGTTGCTTGGGTGTTTTAGGTAGTTTGTACGTAGTTGCTAGGCTATTGCTATGAAGTTGCTAGGATATGCAGTTGCTGCATTGGCATGCATTTTCTTGGTCTTCTAGGTGGTTACCAGGGCATTGCTAATCTGTTGCTAAGGTGTCGTGGGTGGTTCCCAGGGCATTCTAGGTAGTTTTGGGTGGTTGCTAAGGTACTGTTATGTTGCTAGGGTGTTCTGGGCAGTTGAAATGGCATTTCAGGTGGTTGCTTGGCAACTGCTATGCAGTTGCTAGGGTGTTCTGGATCAATTAGTAAGTAGCAACACACCTATCCTGAACAAGACACATGATTTGAGGAATCATTAATTCGTTTGGTACACAAACGCTGCAGGAGACTCACTCTCAACCTTAACACTGCCTGTTAGAGGTTTGATAGTATCACTAATCTGCAGTAATAGTGATCTACAGCACAGATGCTTTAGTGCAGTGAAGTCTGAGCACTCCAGGACATTTATGGTCCTCTACTGTAAGTACTGCTTGTTCTGCCATAATGACTCATTTCAGGTCCCTGAGCTCATGTGGATAACAGCAGTTATTTTCCAGTTTTCAGCATCATCTGTTTGCCCTTCTTATTATTACTGATAATTGCAATTATTCAAACCCAGTTTACCGTAGTCATTGCTGAGTTTTATTCTCAAACAGGGTTTCCGCAGGTTTTAAGAAAGTGCATTTAAGACTTTAAGACCTTTTTAAGACCAAGTAAAGAAAGTTTAAGGAATACATTGTATGGATAACAATCCATTAGACTTATGGCTTGAATATTTGTGCTCTCAACCACTAAAATATGGAAATAACTTTTACTGAAACTTTTGATCACACTGGGAAAAAAATAAGTCATTTTCTTCCTCAGTATTTTTGTCTTGTTTTCCAGCGCCAATGCCTAAATATTCTTACACTTACTGGAGAAGGCATAAGATAATAAGTCTTGTTTTGTGAGAAGGTGATAAAAAAATTATGTGAGTTTTTGATCAAAACAAGAACAAATATCTGCCAATGGGCTCAGAAAAAATTTACTTAATTAAAAGGGAAAAAAAGTTTAATTTCCCATTTACAGACATTTGTTATTGTTGTAAGCATAAACTCATTTTGCTCTTTATTTGATAAAACAAGACTTCATCATGTGTTAAATTTGCATCTCAAATAAATGCATCTTGATTTAAGGATGTTTAGATATTTGTAACAAAACAAAATTACTGAGGAATATAGATCGTTTTTTTGTTTGTTTGTTTTTTCAGTGCATGCATCCTTTAAAGCCATGACTTTGTAAATTAAAGACTTTCTGCTGTGATTTAAGACCCTTATAAGGCCTTAATTTGTGGAAGGGTGAATTAAGCCTTTTTAAGACCAGCATAAACCCTGCTTAAACCACTGCTTAATAAAGCAACATTACCCAAAACCCCTGAAGGACACAATTTAATGAAAGCAGAATGAAGATGTGACTTACAGCTCCAAAGTATGGGGCCTGATGGACCACTCCTGTACCGTCATCATCACGCACATAGTTATCCACCACCACCGAGAACGCACCGCTCTCCTTACACTGAGAAGAAAAACAAGCGTTCATCAAGACCACTTCTGACATCAGAAGATGAAGTGCTTCACGGAGAAAGACACAACAGAAAACAACAGAACTGAGCCAAAGAGATCCATTGATTTAATGCCAACATATTTTTCAGATACAGAAGTCTCAGCGTTCTGTCATTGTTTCCTCAGCCTATGTTCCCTTTATAGAAATGTGAGAGTATGAAATGGTCAGCAACTGTGAATCAATCTGCAGTGATGCAGCATTACACCGTTTACCTTGATGAAGTACTCAAAAAGAGGCTTGTATTTTTTGCCCTTCAGGGCACCACCACCGAGAACGCAACGCTCTCCTTACACTGAGAAGAAAAACAAGCGTTCATCAAGACCACTTCTGACATCAGAAGTTGAAGTGCTTCACGGAGAAAGACACAACAGAAAACAACAGAACTGAGCCAAAGAGATCCATTGATTTTAATGCGAACATATTTTTCAGATACAGAAGTCTCAGCGTTCTGTCATTGTTTCCTCAGCCTATGTTCCCTTTATAGAAATGTGAGAGTATGAAATGGTCAGCAACTGTGAATCAATCTGCAGTGATGCAGCATTACACCGTTTACCTTGATGAAGTACTCAAAAAGAGGCTTGTATTTTTTGCCCTTCAGGGTGTTGCCAGGAAATCTATAAAAGACAAACACACACGTTATCAACACTGAACTACACCCACAGAGCAGATAGAGAATTACTGAAGGAGCTGAAACATAAGAC
This sequence comes from Sinocyclocheilus rhinocerous, assembly GCF_001515625.1. Classification (NCBI taxonomy): domain Eukaryota; kingdom Metazoa; phylum Chordata; class Actinopteri; order Cypriniformes; family Cyprinidae; genus Sinocyclocheilus; species Sinocyclocheilus rhinocerous. Next base: position 472,517 of record NW_015635085.1, read on the forward strand.
AATAATGCTAAAACTCTCCTTGACCTTTGAGAATATGAACATTTACAAGGGGCTATGGCTGATCAATACAGAAGAAGCAGGTGGGAATTTAACTCCAACTGTTACTCGGGTTATGAACAGACGGTCTCAGTTGGTTTGTGAGGCAGAGAACGCATGTCTTGTTTCTGAACTATTGTCAAGTTCACAATGTAGTCCATTCAGACATCAGCTAATCCTTATGTTGCTCCAAACCCGTAAGACTTTCTTCTGTGGAACACCAAGGGAGAACTTGTGAAGAATGTTTACGCTGCTCTCATCGGATATAAATGTGTTGGCAGTGTGTGAACACAACCACCCTATAACGATGAAAATCCACCTGCTCGTTTATTTTAATCCCCGTAAGTCATAAGCAGTGTCTCAGAACAAGCCATTTGCAGAATCTGTAAAATGTGATGTCACATTGCTCAGGCCCCGCCCACGACTGTTTGACGGACACTGCCGTATTAGCATAGACCCCGCCCTGAGTGAGCCGCACACGATCAGAGACGTTTATCTTCACGCTAGAGCATTTGAAAGCAGCATTCAAGGTAGAAATGTCTTATTAAAGCTACAGAAGTTATTCAGTCAAGAGCAGTGAGTGATTTTCTGTTTTTATTTATTGTTTGGGTCATAACAGCGCAGACTGCAGTAGGTACTGTATATTACACTGCTGTCACTTCATACACAGATCTAATAGAAACATGCGATTTGTTTCCCAGCGGTTTACCTTCACAGACATTACTGACTGTTTTTACAATGTGTTTTTAACATGTGTTTATTTTTACAGTTTAAGCACAATAAGACATGAAAGAGAACAGTGACAGCTGCTTTCTGTGCGCGTGCTTTGGATGCGTGCGCTCAGAAAACACTATATCAGAAGAAACTGATATGGCTCTAAAATGCATGATTTCAGCACAATAAACATGATAATCAAAACCAAACATGTTTTTTTATCAGAGTATCTGAGGCACGAGCTGCAAAGGCTCCACCCTATTCTGAAAAGTGGGCAGAGAGCAGCAGCTCATTTGCATTTAAAGATACAGGCACGAAAACAGCGCGTTTCTGCTTCCACTCAAAATAGGCATTTTCAAAATGATATAATAAATTATCTGTGGGGTATTTTGAGCTGAAACTTTACAGACACATTCTGGGGACACCTGAGACTTATATTACATATTGTATAAAGGGGCTTAATAGGTGACCTTTAAGTTGGACTTGTCTGTTTTTGAGATTCAAATTTTCACACAAAGATATCATATGATTTCAGGAGGTTTGTAACGCAGCCCATGGGTCTTTAAATGACAATTTTATACTGCTTTAGCTTTGTTATTGAAGCTGGAAGCTTGTTGTATTCGCATGGAAAAGAGCGACCGGCGCAGTCTTCACAATGTCTTCTTTTGCGTTCCACAGATGGAAGGAAGTCACGCAGGTTTGTAACAACATGAGGGTGAGTGAATGCACTGTTTTTATGCAAACGTCAAGAAGTGCAGTGAAATCAGCTCTACTGGAGCTTCTCATTGCAGTCACATCACCTCCTGCTGAAGAACATTAATCAAAAGCAGAGAGATATTAATCGATAATAGCAGTTCGGCTCAGGACTAATCCCACAATACCTCAGCTTACGGTTATCAGCCCTGCACACCGCACAGAGAAACAACACACACACACACACACACATTCAGTCTGGCCAAGAGAAAGCTTAGGACGAAGAGGACTCACTGCACTCTTTTACATTTTAGGTAAAACTGCAGAGAGTAAAACAGTATTTTAGGAGCTTTCCTACACATTATGAGGTGGAAACCCGATCAATGCCCTCAAACGAATTAATGGACTACTTGCGTGTTCTACTTAATACGGCTCCGGCGTTTCTGGTCATATCGTTCAGCACATACAGATGGTTGATTAATACTACATTTTAGGGCTGTCAGTTCTTTAAAACAATCATTCAATCAATCATTATACTGAACCTGTTGAAGTGTTCCTAAAAATATATTTATTTTTCCCAGTGTGCATTCTGAATAATAAATATATATATTTTCCTACTAACCTGCTTGTCTTATTATTAACAGCTTTTTTTCACGTACGGTAGGGCTGCACGATTATGACAAAAATCATAAGTGTCGATTATTCCTTTGAAATTGTAATTGCGATTATTAATTTACGATTAAATGAATGATGTTTCTACCTTTGTTTGAAGCAACTGCATGCCATTTTTTATACGAAAATAAACAAGCTGAAAACAGTATTAAGTATTAAGTATTAGTATTAGTATTAAGCCTCAAATGTCAAATATACATCGGATTGGTTTCTCTTTAAATAAAAAGGTAAAAATAAGCATGGTATTATAATGTTATACTAAAACTAAAATTAAAACAATGGAAAAACCCTTAAGATAACGTGTAGAAAGAAAAAACGCATTTTAAGCACGCAGAATAACATAAGTGGACTTTGAACGATTAATTGCTGCTTTGAACGATTATGTAATTGTGGCATCCGTAATTGTAATTGCGATTAGAAATTCGATTAATTGTGCAGCCCTGACGTACGGATTAGGAATGTTCATTTCGGTTATTTTTCCTAACCGACGCTCGTTAACCGATTATTAACCGTTAACCGACAAGATTATTTTAAATTAGAATTGAATTAAATTAGAAAGGATACGTGTCTGTGAACCGTTAAAAATACTTGAAAGCCAAAATATTTACACAGTTAACTTTGCTACCTTCACAACGCACCTGTTCATTATCATAATAAAATGCAGTCAGTCAAACATATGGGGAAAAAAACACACTGCTCAGTTTAAATATGTAGTGAAATCTGTGCCGTTAAGCGTTATCACCGTACCGCCGTGATGTTATCCAAAACATTTTGTTTTGTGGATATTGGAACGCGAGTGAAGTAGGCTACATAATAAATAATGTTTTGGCATTCAAATACATCGCGAATACGGAAACATTTGATTTTGTGTGGAATGAGAGACGCAACGTTGGTCTCAGATTCGTTTTAGCCTAAATGAATTCATTTTGACTTGTCGTTATATAGCTATAGCTTCTTATATTTTTAATTCTTGTTCGTTTCTAAACGCTGTTAATTGAAAGGCTTTGTTGTGGAGTGAGGGGAACTAAAATAGCCTAGCTATGTTTACAGTGTTTTATAATGTTTGTAAACGGTACGTGTCGGCATTAGGCCTATTTCTGAAAGAAATAATAAAATGCGACTTATACTCGATTTTTTTATATACGCGTAGTGTATTTTAACCATGCAGCAAACCTTTTTAAATATTTTGATAAATTACTGTGAAGTAATAAGAAATTGTTTAACATATGATCATGCTTTTTTGTTTTTAAATTCGATGATATTATCACACATGGCATATGGATTAGCTATTTGGTCTCAGACAAATCAATCCATAATTAATCAGGTTAAATGTCTTTACAATAGAGCTTTGAAAATTTTAGATAGGATCTGACAATGATGGTATCTTATTTGCTTTCTAAGTAAATACACGATTTTGAGCTTTGCTCACTTTGTCTTTTTTCATTATGTAAAGTTTGTGTTGAAATGTTTAAATGGTCTTGCTCCTATGCCCTTACGCACATTTTTCGAGAGATTGCAGGGAAGCAGTAGATCCACTAGAGCGGCTTCTAGTGGAAACTGTAAAGTTATACATTGTAAAACATCATTTGCTCAGACTGTTCTCTCAGTGAAAGGTGTAAAATTTTGGAATTCATTGCCTGACTATTTAAAATCTACTGTAAATTGCTCTTCAGAATTCAACGGGTGACGTCACGGACACTACTTCCATGTTTTTTACAGTCTATGGTTAAAACACAAACCAAGCCATTCACACAGATGCATATTCGGCGCATTCTTGAGACGCACAACTACGACTGAACACTCGCGTGTCGCACAAGAGTTGAATAGAACGCCATGCAAAGTTAAAAGAGGTTCAGCTTTGAGAAAACACGTCTGGGGTTTTATTCCATTCCACTGCGTCTCATATCTTTTTAAATGCAATCGTGTGATCGGCTCTTTGGCGCTGCCGTTATTTCATTGCATTGAATAATCAGCATTATTTTGCTCATTGCGCCCTCCTGTGGCCTCAGGAGACAGGCCTTATTTAATCTGCATATAAAATATAAGAAAGGAGATATTTGTTTCAATTTTATTTAGTTTTATTTGTTATTTTGTTTGTTAAGACTAAAATAGGTTGTTGTTGTTTGTCTGAATAAATTGGGTAAATTAAAAATACAGTGGTTAAATTTAAACCTTTTTTCTACTGCTCTCCGTTTAAAAGAAAGGTTATAAAAAAATGTCAATAATTATTGATACCGAACGATATGAAACATTATATCGTGATACATTTTTTAGCTATATCGCCCAGCCCTTTGAAAATAGCCTGTTACTTCTCAATTATGATGTTTTTTATACACTGCTTCTGAATGAGCAATTACTCCAAAACAGCGCACTGTGAGCATCCCGCGAGTCTGATTTGAAGAGCGCGACGAGTCTGGCCTCCATCATGATGTACATCTGCTGCGAGCTGTTATCTGAGAGACAGAGCAGAGAATCATCAGCACATGAAAGATACGAGACAACAGCACACTGCATCACAATTATTACAACACACTGACAAAAACACACTATAGATTATATATATATACACTATACTAACTTATATACAGTTTTTATTCATTTCATATCCAGAACATAAATCCAATATGACTTACATGTGCTCAGATTGTGCACTTGTTTCATGCTAGAGAAATGTTTTTGGGGAAACAAGGCTTCATTAATTTAAACAAAAATAGAGTAATATTGTGAAATATTATTACAATTCAATTTTCTATGAGAATATCTGTTAAACTGTAATGTATTTCTGTGATGCGCAGCTGTATTTTCAGCATCATTACTCCAGTCTTCAGTGTCACATGATCTTCAGAAATCATTCTAATATACTGATTTGCTGCTCGGTTATCAATTATTATTGGTGCTCAATTGTCAATAACAGTTCCTATTATTATCAATGTTGAAAATGTGTGTTTTTGCCACTTTGCTTGCACTCTGTCCAACTACATATATTAAAATTATTTAAACATTCTATTTTAATTTTTTACTTAAAAATTAAATGCATTTAAATTTAAGAATAATTATTAAACATGGAAGCTAAATTAAATCGGTCTGAACGTTCAAACGATACATATTGTTGCAGTTTGCATTGTGATAAACTGTAACGTGATATATTATTGCACCTCTAGTGAATGTTATTAGGTCAGTCAGTGTTTGCTCCGTCTGAACGTTCAAATGATACATATTGTTGCAGTTTTGCATTGAGATAAACTGTAACGTGATATATTATTGCACCTCTAGTGAATGTTATTAGGTCAGTCAGTGTTTGCTCGCTGTGGGGTAAAGCGTGCCAGGTGTCTCTGTACAGATATTATATGTAGTAACAGTAATACAGATACTGATGATATGTCTGAGAGATACGAGACTCCAGTCACACCGAGGCTCCAGAACACAACACACTTTACAATGGGAGCGAAACCAGCTGAATAAGAGTGGTTATGACACATATATACAGAGAGAGCATCAGTAAAAGACAGCACTTCCCCAGGGCAGAGCTGTGGAGCGTCATTGGTATTCAGCACGAGTCTCTCCTGCAGCAGATGCCAGAGCTAATGAAAGACTCACAGCGCCCCCTGTCTGCCGCTGACAAACTGGGTCAAGCTTTTACTCGGGATCTTTAGAGGAGATCCGAAGCAACGCACCACTTATACAAAGACCACAAAGAGCTATTTTTACAGACCAGGCTCTGTTTTTTTTAAGGTTTCTCGTCAACCCACATCTGAAGGAGGATGATGCACCACAACCATCCACTGCAGGGACTGAGACTGGAACAGCTTTCTTTTCCCAACAAATGAGACGCTTCACTTCCCGAAACTGCCGACGGTCGACCTCAGGAGCTCAAACTCAGCATCAGTTTTACTGTTATCTTCTCTCTCACAATCACTTTCTATCAGGTTTGGGACGCGTCATATCATTTTCCAGCACAAAACATTAAATAAACAAAAAAAGATTTCAGTGACTAAATGTTGGTTTGTAGGACTGTGGGTATTGATAAACATATTTCTCATAAAATTAAATTACAAATGTGACCCTGGACCACAAAACCGGTCAAATTCTTCAAAATTGAGATTTATGCATCATCTGAAAGTTGAATACTAAGCTTTCCATTGATGTATGGTTTGTTAGGACAGGACAATATTTGGCTGAGATACAATTATTAGAAAATCTGGAATCTGAGGGTGCAAAAAAAGCTAAATATTGAGAAAATCATCTTTAAAGTTGTTCAAATGAAGTCCTTAGTAGGGCTGCACGATATATCGAAATTATCGAAATATCGCAAATGTAAATATCGTGATATGCATATCGCAACGGCGTGCGATATCTGAATCATTTTAATAGCTATTGCTACAAATATACCCCAGCGATTTAAGACTGCTTTTGTGCTGCAGGGTCACATATAATAATTTTCTTTTCAGGGTTGAGACTGATCTTGATCAATGAACTGAGAGTTTATTTGTTTATTTGGATCCCCATTACCACTACCAAAGAGTAAAATGGAATGATATCATTTACTTGTATTACTGTTTTTATAAATAATAATTAAAATGAAATTATTCTTGGGAGTCTAATCTGGTTATTAATGTGTCTAAAAGCTCGTCAATCCAAACGTTTGACCTTGATATAAAGTTTTTAAAAATAAAAAATTAAATAAATAATTATTGTAGATTAATGATTATCCAGTCGTCTAATATGGGTCAAACAGCTAAAAAATACATTTAAATTTGGTTTCACACAACAGATTAAAATAATCCATTCTTAAAAGTATTGTTCACGCTTTAGTTCAAGGTCCAATTCTGACTATTAACTAACTACTGACTACGACATTTGCCTCAAACTCCTAATCTGCTGCTTATTAATAGTTATTAAGGTTAAGTTTAGGTATGGAGTGGATTAAGGGATCTAAAATATAATCATGCAGAATAAGGCATTAATATGTGCTTTATGAGTACTAATAAACAGCCAATATGCTAGTAATATGCATGCTGATAAGCCACTAGTTACTAGTGAGAACTGGTCCCTAAACTGAAGTGTTACCAGAGCAATACTAGCAAATCTGTACCACAGGATGCGCTTTCTGCCGTCTCGGTCTCTGTGAACTCGAGCACGAAACTCAGTGTAAACTTGAGTTTATTGAGTTTGAAAATCTCTTTATATCTATAGAGAATTTATATACATATTTTACACAAATTTATATACACACTGATTATGCCATATAATGGGCCATTTCAAAGGTTTACATGATTTTGTTCTGTTTTGTATTTGTGGTGACTAGAGCTGCCCTCGACTAAGGATTTTTCTGGTTAACTAGTAGTCGTTCATTTTAAGCATTAGTCGACTAATCGCACGTTTATTAATAAACCATTTAAATTATGCTAATGAGCCTTTAATTTGTTTTTTCACATTTGAATTGTTTCATTTGAAAGTAGACATTAGATATATTTTTCATGTCTGTAAGGCAAGTTTACACAGAGTTTCACGCTCAAGTTCACAGAGACCGAGACGGCAGAAAGCACATCCTGTTTGCTTTCATTATTTTACAAAAGCGCAATGTTTTGTTGTTATAGTGAGTGCACACAAATAAACGTAGAGGCTTTACAGAGTCAAAAGATGTATGACAAAAATGACGGAGTATTTTAAGAGCAAGTGACAGCAGGTAATTCAGCCGGATATTGTTGCATGGCTGAGGGGAGAACAACACTGACATCCGCAGTACAGTCACTGACTCTGTAGAGCAGGGGTCTCCAGACTCAGCTCCAGCTCGCCTCAACACACCTGCCTGGAAGGGTCTAGTCTGGTGTGTTTGATTGGGGCTGCAGCTGAACTCTGCAGGACCAAGTCTGGACACCCCTGCTGTAGATGATGAGAAGCAATTAGTGTCCCTGACCCCAGAACAAGCTCATAACAGCAGCACACGGGTGTCTCTTACCGCACGGTCTCCATGAACCACGGGTACAGCGTCTCATAGTCGTTCCTGAAGTCAATCCAGCGGCCCATGCGTCTCACTGCCGTCTGGTGTGCACAGAGTCACAATCATCAATTACAAGCATCAAACACAATCAAAATAACCAGGTGTCATCTAAATAGGGCTTAGGAAATTTAAGAAAATATAGAAAGAAAATTTGAGATATATATATTAATCATCTGTGACCCTGGAGCACAAAACCAGTCATAAAGGTCAATTAATAAGCTTTCCATTGATGTATGGTTTGTTAGGATCGGACAATATTTGGCTGAGATACAACTATTTGAAAATCTGGAATCTGAGGGTGCAAAAAAATCTAAATATTGAGAAAATCATCTTTAAAGTTGTTCAAATGAAGTTCTTAGCAATGCATATTACTAATCAAAAATTAAGTTTTGATATATTTACGGTAGGAAATTGACTAAATATCTTCATGGAACATGATCTTTACTTAATATCCTAATGATTTTTGGCATTAAAAAAAATATATAGAAAAGTATCATTTTGACCCATACAATGTATTGTTGGCTATTGCTACAAATATACCCCAGCGACTTAACACTGCTTTTGTGCTGCAGGGTCACATATTATTGTGAATATACATATATATTTTCTTAAATATATACATGTGTGTGTGTGTGGATTTATATACACATCTAAACATACACAGTACACACGCATACATTATGTAAACACAAACTTTTATTTTGGATGTGATTAATCAATCTGCCAGCTCTAAATCTAAAACAAAGCACATAATTTAAGACAGACGCACAACGTTGAAGGAACAGGTCGCTACAAATGAACATCCTGTCACACGACTCGCGCTCTGTATGAGCTTCCTGAAGGATACACTAAACTTACGCGGTTTCTCATCAACAACCTTCCCTTCACTACATCTCAAATATGTGGCAGGTTTAAAATCATGACAACTAGTTAAAGGACACTCAAGGACTAGTGACTTCTGACGTTCTCAGTGCCTCACTGGAGAGGTTAACTAGCTGTTTTCTGGAGCACAAGTTCTGAGTATGGGACACCACACTTGCTACACGTCACATCACTTTCACACCAATAACGATAACTAGTGCTGGGCGATATGACGGTATATATAGTTTCTGCGGAATAAAGTGTCTATCGTTAGAGATTCTGCTATATCGTGTATTCTGCGGTATGCAAATATATCTGCGTAACATAGTGCTACTTAAAAGTTATATACACCTTGGAGTGACAAGGAAACATGAAGCGTGAATGAGAAAATAAAGAGTGGGACGCACTTGATAGTTATTAAGCGCAATAAGCAGTGAAACAGAGCTCAATCCGCTGCTCCGCTGATCGCAAATACAGATCTCTTTTGTGCTTGAATGGTCAAAAACGCACACAATTATGTCAAAATGCCCGTCGTGTGGAGTATTCACGTAAACACAGTCAGTTGTGTGTTAAATAAGCGTAAACAGTCGGGTGAAAACCAGATGTGTATCAGTATATTGGATCCGTGCAGTTGGCCTTAAAGGGACAGCAGTCTAATTTACCTGCTGCTGTCTGTCATTATTAATGATAATCACTCACTGCACTCGACTGAATCACTTTTGGATCTTTAATGAGAATCCGTTCATGTCTGATCGATACAGTGTTTTATTTATACACTTTATTCAATCTCTGTAAAATTTCTTACTACACGTTAAACAAGCCTACTGTAGTTGAATAAAGTAAAAGTTTATTTTAGATTTATTCGTTTAGTTGTGTTTGTAATTCGCTTTTTTCCTTATTTTTAGTAACGAAATAAAAATAGCTATATCGAGATAAATATCGTCATCATGAGATAAAAGTTCTCATACCGTGAAATAAGGTTTGTCATATCGCCCACCCCTAACGATAAGTATATTAGAGTCCACAGCAGCGGATGATGATGATGATGATGATGATGTTCTGGTTATTATAGGCACTCAGCAGTTTTGTCGCCTGCCACTTTAAATGCTCAAGCTCGTTAAAGCAGGATGGATTCTGATTGGCTGTCAGTGTGTTTGTCATTCATCAGCTGATTCCAAAAACATCCTTCCTCTGTATCAGTATTGTAACAGGTGAGGTGTGGACTTCAGATAGAACGACTGAAACTTTATGAGCGCATCAGTGCAGCTGTATTTTCAGCATCATTACTCCAGTCTTCAGTGTCACATGATCTTCAGAAATCATTCTAATATGCTGATTTATTATCAGTGCCGGAAAATATTTACTTGGAAGCTGTGATACTTTTTTTCAGGAATCTTTGATGAATAAAAAGTTAAAAAGAAGAGCATTTATTTAAAATATAAATCTTTTCTAACTTATTCAGCAAGGATGTGTTAAATTGATAAGAAGTGATGGAAAAGATTTATATTTTGAATAAATGCTGTTCTTTTTAACTTTTTATTCATCAAAGAATCCTGAAAAAGTATCGCAGTTTCCAAAAAAAATATTTGTCAGCACAACATTGATAATTCTGATAATAAATCAGCATATTATAATGATTTCTGGAGATCATGTGACACTTTATACTGGAGTAATGATGATGGAAATTCAGCTTTGCATCACAGAAATAAATTACATTTTAAAGTGTATTAAAATAGAAACCATTATTTTATATTGTAATAACATTTTGCAAGATTACTGTTTTTTTCTGTATTTTTGATCAAATAAATGCAGCCTTGATGAGCAGAAGAGACTTCTTTAAAAAACATTACAAGTCCCAAACTTTTGACCGGCAGTGTAAGTTAATGCAACATTTAATGCCATGATGGCAACACTTTACAATAACATCCCATTAGTTAATGTTATTTCATGAATTCAATTCATTGCTACAGTATTTATTTATAATCTGTTAACGTCAGTTAATAAAAACACATCTGTTCTACGTCAATTCATGTTAGCTCAGATCCATTAAATAATATAAACAGATGCAACTTGTGATTTAATGCAAAGTAACATTAACTAAGATTAATAAATGCTTGAGCAGTTCATTGTTAGTTCATGATGCTCTGCTTTAATTTAAGACCTCTTCTAGGGAATAAATGTATTTTTCTGCCTCGTGATATTGCATCTGACTGCACATTTTTGATCAGTTTTCTTTCAGCAAGCTCAGAAAATCCTAATTATGTTGTTTTAGGGTTGGAAAAAACATTAGTTTGAAGCGTTTGAGCGCTCAGTTTTGAGTGGTGAACACGAGTGATTCTCACCACAGGCAGGCCGTGACAGTCCCAGCCGAACCTGCGCTCCACGTGGAAGCCGTTCTGATGGGCAAACCTCGTCACGATGTCCTTGATGGTTCCAGCCTGGATGTGTCCGTAGTGAGGCAGACCGGTGGCGAAGGGCGGCCCGTCGTAGAACGTGAACCTGATACACGAACACACGCCACATATCAGTGAGAGAAAACTACACGACAGAACCACATGTGGAGGAAGAGGATGATTTAACAACTGCACACATACACACTCACACACATGCACACACTCACACTCACACACACATGCACACACACACACACACACACACACACACACTCACATGCACACACACACACACAGACACACACTCACACACACACACAATCACACAAACACACACGGGTTGCAAAAAGGTGGAAAATTTCCAGTAAATTCCGGAAACATTCCAGGGATTTTTGGAAATTTACCGGAAATGTCCCACCCCTTTGTAACTCTAGTCACCACACACTGAGAAGGAAATAAACTGTCTGTATGTCACAGTAAATGCACAAGTGTTAAAATTAGGGATGCACCGATACCGATACTGGTATCGGTATCGGGCCCTCATCAAGGACGCATTAAATTGATATAAACTTGAATATCACTCAATAAGTGCCGTAATTAATGTGGATATAACTTTCACTTTAGAATAGGGGGTCAAATTGCCTTTATTAGTACTGTATTAATGGCAGTTAAGCCATAATTATTGGCTAATTCTAGTCAATAAACTTGAATATTAGTACTGTATTAATGGCAGTTTAGCCATAATTATTGGCTTATTATGGTCAATAAACTTGAATATCACTCAATAAGTGCCATAATTAATGTGGATATAACTTTCACTTTAGAATAGGGGGTCAAATTGCCTTTATTAGTACTGTATTAATGGCAGTTTAGCCATAATTATTGGCTTATTATGGTCAATAAACTTGAATATCACTCAATAAGTGCCGTAATTAATGTGGATATAACTTTCACTTTAGAATAGGGGGTCAAATTGCCTTTATTAGTACTGTATTAATGGCAGTTTAGCCATAATTATTGGCTTATTATGGTCAATAAACTTGAATATCACTCAATAAGTGCCGTAATTAATGTGGATATAACTTTCACTTTAGAATAGGGGGTCAAATTGCCTTTATTAGTACTGTATTAATGGCAGTTTAGCCATAATTATTGGCTTATTTAATCAGTAATTAAATATAATTACTAGCTTATTGTTCAGTCAACTTAATAAATGGTGAATTATAGAAATATATTTACATCACTACACAAAAATAATATATGGCTTATTAAGTTGTAAATAATGGCTCAAATGTGTTTACTGTACATTCAGTTAATTATTAATTACTAGCTTATTTTTGTTTATTGATAGCATAAATTTGTGTCTATAAAATGTTTAATAAATTGTAAACAATGGCTAATATGCCCTTATTATATGTTCAGTTAATCATTAATTAAGTGTGTGGTCATGCTTATCTAATGCATTATTGTGAACAAGTTAATCATTAACTACTAGTTTATTTATGTTTAACTAATGCATAATCTGAGCTCCCTAAATGGTAAGTTAATCATTAATTACTAGTGTGTTTGTGCTCAACTAATGCTTAATTGTGAACAAGTTAACCATTAATTAATGCTTAACTAATGCATTAGTCTGGACCCCTAAAATAAAGTGTTACCAAGACTTCTTTCAAAAACTTCAAAAAAAACTAAAAAAATCTTTCTAACCCCAAACGTATGAACGGTAGTCTATATTAAAGAATAGCTAATGTATAAAATCATATATAAACACACAGTCATGAATAATTAAAACAATTTTTCCCCAAAATGATGCATGATCCATGATGTAGCGCACCGTGTGTGGAATAAGTTAAGCATAAATATTAGATGAAACACTTAAACTAAATGAAAATTAGAAATGCTGTCTTGGCAGATGATCAACTCAAAAAGTAATATAAAAAGAAAGAAATAAAAAATGATAAAAGTGCATAACAAATGAACTTGAAACAACATCTAAGAGCTATAAGAGTGTGTAAGTGCGGGTCACGGCGGCGTCACCTGGGCCGGCTCTTGCTCTGCTTCAGACACTGCTGGAAACAGTCCTTCTCCAGCCAGAAGCGCAGGACTCGCTGCTCCTCGGTGAGGGAAGTGGATGGACTCTGGCACTGCCTCCACCATTCTGACCTCTACAACACATGAACGGCACATTACACTGCCTCGCTCACAGCAAAACACCTCAAACACTGAGCCAGCGTGACTGAAGTAAAGCATGCCTCTCATCTACACAGACACTCAGACACAGACACAGACACTCACACTGACACTCACACTGACACACACACTCAGACACTGACACTCAGACACTGACACTCACAGACACTCAGAGACACACAGACACTCACACTGACACTCATAGACACACACACTGACACTCACACTCAGACACTCACACTCAGACACTCACACTCAGACACTGACACTCAGACACTCACACTCAGACACTCACACTCAGACACTGACACACACCGACACACACACCGACACACACACCGACACTGACACTAGGCTTGCCGCGATAGACGGTGCTGACGGTGATACCGTTATTAAGCCGCAACACCGGTTACGTCACTTGCCCACCGCGGCACCGACCCCCACCGTCGTTTTGATTTTTTATAGAAATAAAAATCATTTAGTTCAGTAAAAGAGCAGACACTACAATTAAAAACTGAACGCGGCTGCTCAATGCAGCGTGCCGAACGACAGTCGCATCACAGATCAGATTTCATTTCTCCAGTGAGGAGAGTGAGTCCAGCTGACTGACAAGAAGAGTGAGGTGAGACAGACAAGAAGAGTGAGGTGAGACAGACAAGAAGAGTGAGG
>NW_015635085.1:487312-488215 GCF_001515625.1 Sinocyclocheilus rhinocerous
GTGAAAGTAAAATGCGCACGCCGCTTTTACAAGCTATTTAAAAGCGAAGGAAAGCAGGAAAAGAGGGAACGCCCCGCCCCCGCGGTGATACCGGTATTGTCACACGTCGATTAACCGGTGGGAACATTTCCTCACCGTCACAACCCTAACTGACACTCACACTCTGACACTGACACTCTGACACTGACACTGACACTGAGACTGACACTCACACTCACACTATGACACTCACACTCACACTATGACACTCACACTCACACACTGACACTCACACACTGACACTCACTCACACTCTGACACTCACACTCTGACACTCACACTGACACTCACACTGACACTCACACTGACACTCACTGACACTGACACTCACACTGACACTCACACTCACACCGACACTGACACACAGACACACTCACACTGACACTCACAAACACACACACTGACACTCACTCAGACACCGACACTCACACTCACACACTGACACTCACACTCACACCGACACTGACACACAGACACACTCACACTGACACTCACAAACACACACACTGACACTCACTCAGACACCGACACTCACACTCACACACTGACACTCACACTGACACACTGACACCCACTCACACTCTGACACTCACACTCTGACACTCACACTGACACTCACACTCTGACACTCACACACTGACACTCACACATAGACACACACACTCACTCTCACTCAGACACTGACACTCACATAGACACACACTCACACTGACACTCACATAGACACACACACTCAGACACCGACACTCACATAGACACACACACTCACTCTCACTCAGACACCGACACTCACACTCACATAGACACACACACTCACACAGACACAGACACTCACACTGACACTCACATAGACACACACACTCA
>NW_015635085.1:488274-489088 GCF_001515625.1 Sinocyclocheilus rhinocerous
ACTGACACTGAGACTGACACTCACACTCACACTATGACACACTGACACTCACTCACACTCTGACACTCACACTCTGACACTCACACTCTGACACTCACACTGACACTCACACTCTGACACTCTGACACTCACACTCACACTGACACTGACACTCACACACTGACACTCACTCACACTCTGACACTCACACTGACACTCACACTCTGACACTCTGACACTCACACTCACACTGACACTGACACTCACACACTGACACTCACTCACACTCTGACACTCTGACACTCACACACTGACACTCACACTGACACACTGACACTCACACACTGACACTCACACTCACACACTCACACCGACACTCACACTGACACACAGACACACTCACACTGACACTCACAGACACACACACTGACACTCACTCAGACACCGACACTCACACTGACACTCACATAGACACACACACTCACTCTCACTCAGACACAGACACTGACACTCACACTCACACCGACACTGACACACAGACACACTCACACTGACACTCACAAACACACACACTCACTCAGACACCGACACTCACACTGACACTCACACTCACACCGACACTGACACACAGACACTCACACAGACACTCACACTCACACTCACACAGACACAGACACTCACACAGACAGACACAGACACTCACACTCACACAGACACAGACACACAGACACTCACACAGACACAGACACACAGACACTCACACAGACACAGACACTCACACTCACAGACACAGACACTCACACTCACACAGACACAGACACTCACACAGACACTC
>NW_015635085.1:489108-490553 GCF_001515625.1 Sinocyclocheilus rhinocerous
ACACAGACACACAGACACTCACACAGACAGACACACTCACACTCACTCAGACACACACACTCACTCAGACACACACACTGACACTCACTCAGACACCGACACTCACACTCACACAGACACACAGACACTCACACAGACAGACACACTCACACTCACTCAGACACACACACTGACACCGACACTCACACTGACACTCACACTCAGACACCGACACTCACACTCACTCAGACACCAACACTCACACTGACACTCACTCTCACTCAGACACCGACACTCACTCACTCACTCAGACTGACACTCACTCTCACTCACTCACTCACTCAGACTGACACTCACTCTCACTCAGACACCGACACTCACACTGACACTTACACTCACACACAGAGACACACACACTCACACAGACACTCACACAGACACACACGCTCATACACAGACACACAGACACACACTCACACAGACACACACGCTCACACACAAGACACTCACACTCAGACACTCACACTCACACTCAGACACACAGACACTCACACTGACACATAGACACAGACACTCACACTCACACACACACAGACACTCACACACAGACACACACACAGACACAGACACACGGTCACTCACACTCAAGACACTCACACTCAGACACAGACTCGCACACATACACACACACACAGAAGTAGCTTTCAACTCACAACACTGACGGGCTTCTCAAGCTTCAGTCCTCACTCACTGATGACAGAAACAAGACAGACGGGTTTGGCACAAATGAGAACAGAAATCAGATGCATGGGTGAATTATTCCTTAGAATTCAAAACCACTGTTGGAGTAGTTGTCATCTGAATAAAAACATCTTCAAAGCCACAATGAGGGAAATCACATGACCTATTAGACTGGGGTTCAGATTCATCTTATACACAACAGCACATGGACAAGTCCCTAAACATGCAGACGAGTAAACCATCATCATCCTCACTGCTAACACGAGCACAGAGATCTGAGGACTCAAGCTGTCTGATAGCACAGGCCGGTCTTCTTTTTTTCTTTTACTGGCAACCACACTTAACAGTGCATTACTGCCATCATCAGGTAGCTTGGATCAGAAACATTTCCTCTATCTTTTAACATTCCCCCCCCCCACATAAATAAAAAAAAAACAATAATAAAAAAACACTCCCAACTCCATTTAACTCCCAATATCCCACTGTATCCTTATTTAACCTTCAGATATAATTTCCCTTCTACCCACACTATATCAGCATCTTCTACCTCTCTATATACTCTTATCCTACATTCTCTTCATTAAACCTGTATTATTCAGAAACTGAAACAACACATTTATCGTACTATTTCCTATATCTGAGTCTAATATATTCTTTAATGTTAACTCGTTTCCTTCATTCTTCCATACTTCTTCTCTTAGCACTTCTCTTTCTTCATCATAACC
>NW_015635085.1:491231-492898 GCF_001515625.1 Sinocyclocheilus rhinocerous
TAGATATTAAATGTAATGTTTTATTCAAACCTGTATGTCCCATTCTTAGTCTTGTAGTTATACTTTCCTCTCTCCTATTTCTCCCACTTTCTTTTGTATTGCATATAAATGTCTCCCTTTAGTCTCATTATCCCAATACTATTGCCACTTTTTAATCACTTTCTCCTTTATTACTGACTTTATTTCTCTTATACTATGTGATAGCTCTACTATTTCATCATCTACTGCTTTTCTGGAGGCATCTGTGTATATCCGTATATTATTTCCATAAATACTCCTTAGCTCTCATTACTTCCTTCTCTCTGTCTTATCTTCAGTAATGTTAAATCTACTACTGGTTGAGGAAGAATCCATAAGGGGTTATGTGGATACATTACTCTTGGTACACATCTATAATTGTTTATCCCCATCTCCTTAATATCTTCTTCTGTAACCCATCCAAAACTCATGTTCATTCATTCCTTGTTCCCAACATATTCCTAGTGTTTTCTTTGTTGGATGTACCTCATCCTGACTCTTAAGATTTGTCCAGTATACAGCCATTAACTGTTGCCTTCTAATATAAAGCGGCATTTCGTTTATCTCTACTTGCATTGCTGCAATAGATGTTGTTGGATATGCCCCACAACTAACTCTCAATGCTTGCGCTTGAATTCCGTCCAATTTTGCAGCCAGCCAATATGCTATATTTCCATAATCTAGCACGGATCTAATCATTGCTATATATACTGTTTGAAGCGCCCCTCTATCTGCTCCCCACTCTTGTCCTGCCATACATTTCATTACATTTAAAACTCTTTTACACTTATATGCTCTTTCCATGTAAGTCTAGTATCCAGCCACACTCCTAGGAATCTAACTGATGTTACTCGTGCCATGTCTTTGTTATATATTCTTAACTTCCATTCACCGTCTACTTTCTTGTTAGAAAATATAATAGTTAGTGACTTCTCCACAGAAAACTTAAATCCCCAGTTTGTATGACCCTTTAACCACCTCACCCACAGCCTTCTGCATTCCCCCGTATTGAGCTTATTGTTTCTTCCTCTGAACCACAAAGCCCATCATCTGCAAAAGTGATCTTCCAATACTCCGATCCACCTTACTAAACATATCATTTATCATTATTATAAAAAGCACTGGAATTATTACACTTCCCTGAGGAGTGCCATTTTCTATTATTGCTTGAGATGATATGGAGTCTCCTTCTCTCTTATTACTCGTTGTTTAATGAGTCACTAATCCGCAAAGGCCTGTCATCACACATATCCTCTCTTATTAACGGATAGCAAGCAGTGGTATGATGATGATGAAGGAGCTGCAAGCGTAAATACAGCATGAGCACGATCTGTCCTCACACTCACACACACACACACAGAGAGAGAGAGACAGACACACACACACAGAGAGAGAGAGACAGACACACACACACAGAGAGAGAGAGACAGACACACACACACAGAGAGAGAGAGACAGACACACACACACAGAGAGAGAGAGACAGACACACACACACAGAGAGAGAGAGACAGACACACACACACAGAGAGAGAGAGACAGACACACACACACAGAGAGAGAGAGACAGACACACACACACAGAGAGAGAGAGACAGACACACACACACAGAGAGAGAGAGACAGACACACACACACAGAGAGAGAGA
>NW_015635085.1:493611-513447 GCF_001515625.1 Sinocyclocheilus rhinocerous
TGTGTGTGTGTGTGTGTCTGTCTCTCTCTCTCTGTGTGTGTGTGTGTGTGTGTCCATGAGTGAGTGTTAAATGCAGATAGTGTCAGATGGACTGACAATGCGGACCCTCACCGGTGAGCAGACACAGCGGAAATGATGCAACCGAGCGAAAGCCCGCGTCTCTTTTCATAATAAAAGCCGCAAACGCGTGACGTGATGATGCGCACACGTCTCCACTGACGTGATACGTTTTAAATTAAATTTACGCATTTAGCAAACGCTTTTATCCAAAGCGCCTTACAGTACATTCAGGCTATACATGTTTTACCAGTATGTGTGTTCCCTGGGAATCGATCCCGCGATCTTTGCGCTGCTAACGCAATGCGCTACCACTGAGCCACAGGAACATCATTTTATTATTTTAGTGATTGTTTCGTCAGATTTATAAATAAATAGATGTAAGATTAAAGTTTTAAAATCTCCCCTTTTTTCTCGTAAATATAGGAACATGAAAATGGGACAGGGTCTCAATCCGGGACGTTATTTCTTAATAACCACTGTGATAATTCATGGGAAGATGACACATTCAAATGTTTGAACATATATTTAATAGGAGCAGGAAAATAAGTCATCTGTAAAAATAAGTACATTTGGCGATTTGGGCTAAATGAAGGGTTGCAGAAATGAGCAGGTCCTTGATTCAGTTATAATCCAGAACACACTGCTCTGACAAACCGCCACATTCACATGTGTGTGTAGCGCTGGTCACAATACACTACATTCCACAGCAGCTTCCAGAGAACGCACGTGTCTACACTACACAGCATTACACAGCATTACACAGCTGCAGTGTGTGTCCAAGCCATGTGGACTTCACAAACGAACAGCTCAGGATAATACAATCATACATTAATATCAGGCAGAAGCTCATTCAAGCGATTTGTACAAGTGTGATCATAAAGATTACAATATACAAGCAACTAAATATATGTTTGTGACTTTTATCTGCTCTAACTGGGAACAAGGCTGAGGTTGAGATGCATTATGTGAATGCTTGGCTGAAGAGATTATTAAAATATAAATAACTGTATCTTTAAATGCATTGAGTTACACATTTCTGAATGATAACAAGTTGTTTTGATAGCTAGTAAACTAGAAATACTACACATTCTCAACAATTATGCTTTAAGTAGTGTGTTCAAATCCTATAAGAATAGGGCACAATCTATGTTAATATGAAAGAATTTTCCGTATTGGTTTTTTTTATCTGCATTTTCGGGTTACAATGGATATAATGTCCTGGAAAATGACTAGTATCTTTTCCATTTGTCTTACAGTGTACTAACTGATCAACAACTGCAGATACAAGCTAGAAGCTACTAACAAAGTGTATCATAAATGTACAATTATTAAATTGGTATTATTATTATTAAGTTGAACTGCAAATAGCAGCTAACTTCATTCACTGATGTCTGTGCTGCTAGGCGTCTTTGGTTTCCTCTTTTTGTGTCATTTAGATGGAAAATGTGTGCTTTTTTTTTTGTCAGAGTCATAAAAGTTTCTGAAAGTTGCCAAATAAATAAAAAAAATGCTAAATTTGTTGCTAGGTGCTGATAAAGCTCAACTCAACACATCTTTTACTGATTATCTAGGCGTCTTTGGTTTCCTCTTTTTGTGTCATTTAGATGGAAAATGTGCTTTTTTTTTTTGTCAGAGTCATAAAAGTTTCTGAAAGTTGCCAAATAAATAAAAAAAATGCTAAATTTGTTGCTAGGTGCTGATAAAGCTCAACTCAACACATCTTTTACTGATTAATATGATTCATGTTTGAACATATGCTCACAATGAACTGAAGCGAACTGCCACCAAATGTTGTTTTGGCACACATTGTAATCGGCTTCATTGGTTTAGGACATTAATGGGTGCAATGTATTTTGTGGCTAGTTTGAGTGTGGTGACAAATAAATGTGAGGAAGCTGAATTCTTCATTGCTGATGAACTGGAGTAGAAGAATAGGGCTTTTAACTAAAGAGCAAAGTGTGAAGAGTTGACTTCAGTACCGCTGGCCTCTGTTACTCAGACGCACTTCAGGGTTGTCAAAGGAAGGGAAAACATTTGTTTCAAGCTGTTATGATCAGAGCAAGATCATGGTTTGGAATGACCGGAATTCCAGAATTTAGAGCAAGTAAAAATCCTATTCGCTTCATAGAGAAAAAGATGATTATCATTAGGAATTATGTGCAAATCTGTAATGAACTCAAGTTTTAAGGTTTTTTTTTTTTGAGGAAAAAATTTCAAAAAGGTGAGAGTTGTAGTCACAATTTAGAACATTGCAAGATATAAAGAAACTGATAAATACACATTTGTGACAAATAAAGTGATTATTTTTGTTTTACTCCGAGGCAGAGACGCTTCCATAGCTCATTTACACCACTGAATACACACGTGTGAGTTCATACTTCAATTCTTCTAACAATCAACTGACAGTTATGCAGTCAGATTAGATCAACTCTTTCAGAAAATAGTCATAATTACCCTTTATTTGTTTTGTATCCCATATGAGCCAGTGATTTATCAGAATAATGCACACCTGAGCTGGTAATGCAAGCATGTGTATGATGATTTTTAGCACGAGATAATACTCCACTTCTTGCACCTACAGATTCGTGACCACATGAGGGCGAGTAAACCCACATTTTTCGCATGTAAAACCTGTGCTTGTTAATCGAGAGGGTGTCTCCAGTAAAGCCACAGTAGAACGCAGTTGAGCCAATCAAGAGACAGACGCACACTCTTAGGCAAAGCAAGCTTTATTGAGGATGGAATCGAGTCCTTCTGGAGAACAGCTGCACACCGCGGACTCTCTGGGGTCTTTCCTCATCTATTTGGACGCCTCCTTCCTGGCGATGGTCTTCCTCCCCTTCTTGTTGTGCTTCTTGGCAAAGCGCATGTTCCTCAGAAACTTAGGGTCCACCTGAAACACAACGTACGCATGAGAAAAAACAAACTCACGACACCACTGCACTCAACACGACAGAGCTTTGAGAAGAAATACTGCCACACACACACACAGCACGTCTTCACTGACTTTCCCAAACGATGTGTGCGTTGTGTATTGTGTCATGTGTATGCCGCACAAGAGGAAGCCGGTTTACAGCGCGTTTGAACAGGTTTTCTGAACAGCTAGCAGCTCGGCAAACACTGAAGACGATCACAGGCCCAGCAGCATCTCTGCGTGTGGGCGGAGCTCTCTGCTGACTGACCAATAGCAGGCGCAGGTCAAACTCGATTTTAACTTCTGGAGCAGAAACAATTAAATTATTAAAAAGTTCATATGAAAGTATGTTTGTATACGACCATTATGATTTGAGTGCTGATTATATCAAAGTAAACAGCAATTTAGCTTGGCCTTTAATTTATACCCATTGATATTAGAGAAAACTCTGTGTCAAGAACTATCAAGCATTATCGTTATAATAAGTATGATACACAATAATAACAGGGTTCAAAATTCCATACGCTTCCAGGCTCAAACCATATTTCACAAATGGTTCATACAGCTTTATATTTCATATATATATATATATATATAGTAGTCACCTGTAAATATTTGTATTTTCTCAGGGGTGTTTTCATTGATTTTCTTGCACACATACAGACTTTTGCATGCACACAAATACGTTTTCGTGCCCTCGAGAAACTATTCACATGTGCACGGGAATATTGTGCTCGCTTACGCATGACTTTTTCTAGTTTTATAGACTATAACCCATTTCCTTTGTGCGTCACTGTCATCTTACTATGAAGAAAACGACAGCATGGATGCACATAGATTAACAGAGATCTATTTGCTCAAAATATGGCTTTCCTTAAGAGTAGTACCTCTAATATCAAGACCTTAAGTCCAGTTTAACACATCCTCTGTAGCGGCAGAGAAACCATGACATGAAATGAGCTGACGGCACGATACACTGTCCTGCCAATGCTCTAGAAGAAGACTGGTACTGTAAAAAACTAAAAGTGTTCAAACGTGGCTTTTTTTAGGGCAGTACATCATATTTGAATGCCTTCGGTCTGCTTTAACGCATAGCCTACTGTGTGGCAGTCAAGAAACCACCGTGAAATGAGCTGATGGTGCAACAGATGGATCAGTGTGCATCGTCCTAGGTTTAATGGTTTCTCGCGCGCACACCAAAGTCTGTATATTTTTTATTTCTGCAAAGGTGCTTTTAGAGGCTCTGTAATACAGTGCTAAGAATATCCTGAGGAAAAAACCTGCATAATGAAAAAGTGCATTCATTCAGTCGTGTTTGACAATCACTGCACAGCTGCCATGAAAACACTTCTTGAAGGATACATTTATTTTCATTAAATTTATAATTTTCTATTATTGAAAACTAAATGCGGGCCTAAAGTCTGGAAATGCAAATATTTTTCCATACTCTGCTTTCTTTTGTTTTTTTCATACTTTTCCAGACCTGGCCTCTTCATCTCCCTCCAGGACGCTCGGAAATTAAGGGTACGTTCACACGACTATGTGCTGAAAAAACACAACAGTTTTTCTTTTTTGTGTGTTTTAGCGTTGTCAAAACGATTCCAGTTCATAAGGATCTGTGAAAACTACTCAAAGTGCTGCATTATTGGTGCCAGGCCAGTAGCTGGTGTCACTTTGTAAAGAAACACTACACACATGTTCCTCTAGCCCAGTGATCCTCAAATCTGGCTCGTGAGATCCACTTTCCTGCAGAGTTTAGCTCTAACAACTAATCAAACACACCGGAGCAAGCTAATCAATGTCTTCAGGATCATTAGAAAATCACAGGTAGGTGTGTTTGATCAGGGTTGGAGCTAAACTCTGCAGGAAAGTGGATCTCACGAGCCAGATTTGAGGATCACTGGGCTAGCCTGAACACGTATCCGTTTTCCTACTTTATACAGAGACCATAACGGTACCGTTTTCAAAAACTTGAAACTTCACAAAAACACTCAAAAGTTTGTATTTTCAAACGCCACTGTCATGTAAATGAAGAGCCAAAACACATGAGAAGTTTGGCATTTGCAGATGATAATTTGTGAAGAAATAGTTTTTCTTGATAAAAAGAGTTCATGCTTTTAGGGCGTGACAGTAGTTGTTAATGTGTGTCCGGCTGGTCAGGTGTGATAATAACATGTGCTTTCTCTCCTCACCGTGTGTTCATTCCCAATCGGTTCATATTATCGATCTACTAAGTTAGTCTAATCAGAAATCAAGCGGTGCTGCCTTCACACTGCATTAGGCTGAGTATTTTCATCTGAGCTTGAGCCGAATTCTCTGAATTTAGACAAAAAAATGAGACATAAAGGTGATGTGTAGGCCTGTCGCAATAATCAATATATCGACTTATCGCGCAATATATGTACATGACAGCAATCGTTTTTGGTGAAGCAATATATCGCCCATTATATTTACTTAAAAATTAATGTTACTATGTTTTGTACTTTCCACTTGCGCCTGTGTCTTTTGCAGCTTCTCGTACATAACGTGGTGTAGTCATGAGGTGCTAGTTCACATTTAAAAAATGCTTCTACAAAAAAAGTTTAATCCAATATATCGCCCATTATATTTACTTAAAAATTAATGTTACTATGTTTTGTACTTTCCACTTGCGCCTGTGTCTTTTGCAGCTTCTCGTACATAACGTGGTGTAGTCATGAGCTGCTAGTTCAAATTAAAAAAAATGCTTCTACAAAGTTTCATCTGCAGATATGGCCTTGTTTAGGGATGTGTGCCTTTGTGCATACGGACATCTGACTGCTGTAGTGACTGTGTTTTTCAGCAATACAGTGCACTAGGGTGACCATACGTGCCATTTTCCCAGGACGCGTCCTGGCCAGGATTTGTTTTGGCTTTGTTTTCATGCTTGCTGAAGGTAATGATCGAAAAGTAGTTTGACCAATAACATGCAAGCATTGTACATAATGGACCAATCATGGCGTGTGAGAAGGTGGGATCTACGGTCAAAGCGATGCAATTACGCGTACATATTAGGTGTGTTCGACTTAAAAGCAGTGCGGCTCAGACCGATCAGTCTTTGACATCAAAGTACCTCGAGAGCATAACCGTCTGTATGGTACTTTGATGTCATACACCGATCGGTCTGCACACGCAAACAAAGCCAAAACCTAGATATTTTAGGAAATATAGAAATCCTGGCCAGAACGTGTCCTGGGAAAATGGCACGTATGGTCACCCTAAGCAAGGTACCACCTAGCAATGCCCTAGCAACCACATATTAGCATGCAAAAAAGAGAGAGAGAGAACGCAGGGCATTGTGGGAGATAAGAGTCCCCTTCGCCGGAAGTGAAGTGTGTAACACGTGTAAGGTGTAAACAAACATAAAACATTTCAACAGCATTCAGATCTAGTAGTGATGGGAAGTTCGGATCATTTTACCGACTCGGACCTCTGAGTCGTTCTTACCGAGTCACATTAAAGACTCGTTCAAAATGAACGACTCACAGTCAGCATTACACAGTTTCAATAGCGGGAAATCAGCATCTAGACAGATACCGGTATTATGTGACATCTTACAGAATTCATATAGAATCAATCAAACAGGCGTAAATGTCATTACAGTTAAAACTATATTTCAGAATGCACAGAAACAGTTAAAGCTGTATGATTTGATGAAGTTGTTTATTTATTTACTTTTGATTATTGCTTTCATTCATCGAGGCTTCTCACTCCATCCCAGTAGGTGGCGGAAATGCAGAAGAAGAAGAAGAAGATGTAAACAAACACAGTTTTAGAAACATAAGAATTTGATTTCGCTTTTAATTCTTAATACATGCAGCTTCTTTAAGAAGTCCGGACTGGGAATTCAAGTTTGTACTGCCATACAAGTGTAAAATAAAGCAAGAAGCCGTGGTTTACAGTGAATTTATAACAGCTAAGGGGCGTTGTTAGGCACGACGCGAAGCGGAGCTTTTATAAAACGGTTACTCCATATACGTAGTAAGGTTTCACAAAATAAAACAGAGCAAATAAAGTGTAATGATATTAATAAAAACAGTATTCTTCCACCAAACAATGTAGCTCCTCAGAAACAGTTGTGGTTCCAACAAAGTGGTTGCCGAGCAACACACAAACGTAAACAAAGGTGTATGTTACTTTGTAGCGTCATTTACAACAGCTTAGAACGCGGCTCAGCCAATCAGAATCAAGCACCGGAACTATACGCTTTATAATACAGAATTACTAGAACGATTCTTGCAGATGCCTCATGTTAATGTATTCTGATTTCACACATGTAACAGTGATTGTAGTAGCTGTGAAAGCTGTTGACCGTGGAGAGTCTGACATGAACCCTGCAGGAGATGCAGTACAGCACGTGTCCGGCAGGCGTCAGTGTAAACACACATAACACAGAGAGAAGCAGCTCCCGCTCAGAATGACTGAACCAGACTCACTCTGTGGTGTTTAAAGAGCAGAGATGAAGGCCACGGCCGACAGAGCATGTTCCCTATCTGATGATTTGTCTGTGTGAACATACAGCTCAAGTTAAACGCTCTCTGAGCGCTGTGACTGAATGAGATCTGGCGTCAGCGCAGGATCCTGAGCTCTGTGGAGAGATGACTCTCTGCCTGCAGTACCTGTGCATCTCTCTCTCTCTCTGGAAGCTCTAGTGAAGCCCAAACAATCACACTCGCTGCTATTATTAGCGTCTTCCTCTAGAAGCCTTGCCTTCTAATGATATGCAGGGACTGCAATGCTCTAAATTTAGATCAGCGGACAGCCCTGCTCAGCTAGCGGAGCGACAAAACCCCTCTTTCTGACAAACTCTTACAGCAACGTGCTTTCACATCAGTCCTGTGGGCCTAAAATGAACCGGAAGATCCCGTTATGACATTTTGATGAACCATTACGAGTTTCAAAGCGGTCAGATATGATGTTTAAAGAATAAAACACACACGGCTCATTTTAAAGTGAATGCATGGTTAAAGTGTGTTGATGTGTTAATAATGCTCAGTCATGTTCACCATCAGCACGCACACTTCATTCAGAAACGGCACAAATGCAGTCATTGTTCCTGAGGGCCATCCGTGACACTTCCGGCTCTTGTGGAGTCATGTGGTCTAGTGTAATTGTATGCACAGTCAGTGCTGGGTAGTATGTAATCTGGGTTACATTATCAGATTGCACAAATTAAGTACTTGTAATTAGATTATATTACATTTTAAAATACTCATAATCAGACTAGTTACTTTTTTTGCTCATTACACGATTACATATCATTTTCACAAGCCTGTGTCTTTGGTAGGCTCTTGTCTTCCATACACATTAAAATGCACTAATTCACAATATTTACATGTAATGCAGTAATTCCCAAACTGTTTTTGTCACCCAAACCTCTTTCACCTAATATATTTACTTGAATTAGGGGTGTGCGATAATGACAAAATATGACAATATCTTGATATTTTCTGGAATTTTGTCGATAATGATAATCAGATGATATTTCTCTGAGTGTGTTACTGTGCTGGTATTTTGGCAGGTTTATGACTGCCGTGGACATCTGCCTCCCAAAGCTTCTGATATTCTTCATATTCTGTGCGGTGGATAGTTTGCAGCAGCAACAGAAATTAACTTTTCCAATAGTTAAAAATTTTTATGGGCATTTTTACCTTCATAAGCCCAATTCGTTTTCTAACTTAATTAAATGTATGCATCATCTTTTGTGTCAAATTCTTAATTTTAATCAAATTCAAATAGTAAGAGACTACAGGGCTGTTAGCAATCAAATGAAATCAGTATCAACACAATCTGTGTTTGCAGTGCAGAGGAACAGAATCTGTGTCTGAAGTGGCATTTAGATGCTTTCACACAGACTGTTTAATGCAGGACATTAATGCAGTTACAAAACAAAACATTGAATACTAATATTTGAAATGATTTAGGGAAAAAGGGAAAATATACTTTCAATATAAAGCTAAATTCACTGCATGAGTGAGTCACTGAGTCATTCATTCAAGCGATTCGTTCAAACGGCTGATTGATTCAGTAACGAAACACTGTTGTGTTGCTCAGAGACTCAAAACAGTTCAGCTGTGGCTTTGTTTGAAACTATTTGCATTGATGAATTAGAGCAAATACAGGAACTGTTGTGTCTAAAATGTAAGCCAATTAATATTAACTTCTTATTTATTGAACTGCTCATCAAATCAATGTCACATTTGCAATTGTGCTGATATCTGGAGACATATAAAAGTCATACGGGGACGTTTTTGAATTTTGGGGGAATTCTAAATATTTTAATATTTTAGAAACTCTAAATGTGTTCAGTCTAACCTACATCTCATAGTGTATGCGTGTTGCATTTTTATTTTGATTGCTGTTATTTTAAAATGATTTATTTTAAACAGTGTGGAAGTTGCATTCAGAATCCATTAGGCTCTCTGTTTGAAGGAGCGTGACGCCTCTGGATGTAGTCGTCTGTGTTTACTGGTGCCGCATAGCAAAGCAAACGTCCACAACAACGCTCGAGTCTCTGTCTGCACATCTGGCTTCTGTTAGAGAGGTGAAAGTGCGAGCTGGCTCGTGTTACAGAATGTCTCTAGAGGGGGTCTGAGCCGTGGCTTGGGAAAGCGAGTCCTCCGAGGCAGAAGCAGCGGTTAGACGGGGACATTTGGTTGTCATTACAGCGCAGGCCTGTTCTGTAATCAGTGCCTTAAGCTTCCTCTTTCTGAAAGCCTTGTTTAAAGCGGCACCTCAGCGGTGCGCCTGAATTTAGCTCACGCCTGCTGCGGCCGAATGCATGCCAGGGCATTTCTGCCACAAACACGCACGCAGCGTGCAGCAGAGACAAACGGTCCGATCCGGCCTCTTGGCTGCATGTTTAGTCCCCTCCCAAGTCTTTGACATTCTCCGTCCTCAGACCCACATGTAGCACGGCAGACGCGTTTCGTGTGCCACTGATTGCATTCCACTCTGTGATTGTGTAAGAAATGATATGGGATGTTCCTGTATTGCGACACGAGTGGAAAGTAGAGCATGTTTAATCCCTTTCATCGTGAGACACTTGACTGTTATCGTGGCTCTTCAGAGACAAAAGCAGCAGACGTGGCCATGGGAGACAATCAAGTCAGTACAATCAGTAGAGAAATTAAGTTATGTAAGGTGCGGCTGATGACTCACGCTCTTTGTCACACACAAGCACGTACACACACACACACAGGCGTAGTATTTTTAACCCAGCTTTATTGAGCAATCCATGCACCACTCCCAGCCACAGCTCCCAGCCGCTGACCTGCTTTTCCTCTGATAAGAACGCGGCTGTTCGGACCGAACAACTGCTTAAAAACCCGCATGCAGTGCGTGCTGACTTTCCTCAGCTGTGCGGATTGATATTCCTCAGTCTGAGCCGAGTGCCATGATGTGTTTGCACATAATGCAACTGATAGTCGGTGTGGTTAATTACTCCTGTTGTTGCCGGTGCAATGACTTCATTGACTTGGGTGGCAGTTAATTCTACAAACACACAGATAACAGCGTGGGTGAGACTGTGAAACGTGTTCAGACTGGTTTGTCCTCATCTTCCGCCAGTTGACTGAAGAAAATTTGAGTGGTGTTTGTTCACGCAAAAGACACCATCGGGGCTTTGTGGATGGTTGCCAGGGTTTTGTTATGTGGTTGCTAGGGTGTTCTGTGTGGTTGCTAGGTGTTTTCTTCCTGTCTGGGGTTCAAGAGGTAAAACTGGTGCATCTGTTCACTTAAATACCAGCACACTCTCCTCAACAACACACATGATTTAAGGGAATCAATGACAAAACCAACATAGGCCTACTGATCTACTATTATTATTCTTCTGATTCTGCTCAGCTCAAATTTTAAAACAATAACTAGAGTTTTTGTAACTCGTGTGTGTTTTTAACGTAAACTTGTGTGTGAATGAGAACTTAGTTTAGTACTCACATGCTGTGACAGCCACTTTCTGTGCGTGTGCTTCGGATGTGTGCGCTCAGAAAACCGTATATCAGAAGTTTAAACTCATATGGTTTAAAACTCATGATTTCTAGAAACATGATAGCAACATGCTAGCACATTTAATGTGTCTAAATCATGTTAGCATTGTGCTAAACGTACTAGCAAAACTTTAGAAAATGTTAGCGACATGTTAGCAAGCTGCAAACTAGCAATATGCTAAAATGTTTTAGAAAAGAATTAAAACATGTTAGAAACATGCTAGCAACGTGCTAAAATATTCATTGTGTCTAAAACATGTTAGCATTGTGCTAAACTTACTAGCAAAGTTTAGAAAACGTTAGTGACATGTTAGCATGCTGTTAAAACATTCAGTGTCTAAAACATACAAGCAATATGCTAAAACATTTTAGAAAATAATTAAAACATGTTAGAAACATGTTAGCAACGTGCTAAAGCATTCATTGTGTCTAAAACATGTTAACATTGTGCTAAACATACTAGCAAAAGTTTAGAAAATGTTAGCGACATGCTAAGACATTCTGAAACCTAAACGTTCAGACAAAGGTTTGTCTAGCCAGCATCAAAGTTTTGAAAGTTTTCAAACTGAATCTATCGAGTTCATGTCTGGAGCACAAACACTGCGGGAACTTTAATACTTAGTGTTTGAGGTTTGGGCAGATCACTAACCCTGAGAGCAACAGTAGCAGTAAAACAACTTAATCTAGCCTAGAGGAAGGGATCTGTTCATGAGCTTCAGTACAAGTTCCTAACCGTCTGAGTGTTTAGTTGAAAAGCCTCCATACACGCCCCATCTGACAGCCAATGACGTGCGGGGGTGCGAGCACCTCTGGGTGAAATACATTTCCTGTAGTTCAGACGAGGAAGGAGGAACAGTTGTGTGAGGTGTCTGCTACGGGAAGCACCACTATCATCATGATTCACGCTTAAAGACTGGAACTAATCCTAGCTAACCCTAGTAGAACACCTTGGCTCTTAACCTGTCCCACACCGTTTGTGTTACAGACATGAATGATGTCTCAACATGCACAGTCACACACTATAGCCTCCAAACTTCAGACGATGGCCAATCGTCTATAATACAAGCTTACACTTTATTTCGATAGACATTCTCCTGACTATAAGTAACGTTACAACTACATGTCAACTAGCTCTCATTCATTTGCAACTACATGTCAGCTAACTGTGTTTAGAGTATTAGTTTACTGTTAGGTTAGGGTTTGTAATAAGTTGACGTGCTTGCGATGTTACTTATAGTCAGTAGAACCTCCATCAAAGTGTTAGCAGACAGTCTACTAACACTCTAATGACTGCTAATTGACATGTAATTGCAATGTTATTTTGTCAGAACTCATGGCTACTTTTGAATGGCAAAAAAAGTGGGAAACAATGCATTTTGCCCTCCTAATGGATTAGTTGCACGATCACCACAACATCATTGGGACTAATCAAATGCACCGCTGTTCTCAGGAAGGAACTGTCGTTTCTTGTAGCCAGAGTACAGATATTCACGACATGTCTTTGAGACCTGAATGGCCTGCATTACTCACTTCCCGTCTGAATGAATGCAGAAAAAGGTCAAGGTCTCACACTCGGCTCATGCATTCATGCTCACACTCTCCTGCATTCCTTACAGGCTTTAATCACAACTCATTATAAATAAGCCTGGGAAATCTTTGCTTATGTTAAGAGTGTGCGATTACTGCTATAATACTCAATCAATTTAAAACAGGTCATGCCATTTTTAAAATGATTTTGAAATGTTCATTGAGGTTCACATGTGATGCTAGTAAACGTTTTGGCAGAAAACAGTCAGAGTGTATTCACAAATGTGGCGGGAAACTAGAGCAAAGGAAACAAACTAAAAGTCCATGAAAATGAAACAAAACAAAAAAAAACATAACTGTTACAGAATTAACGCAACTTTCTGTAAAGGTGCTCAGAGACCAGACTGTGAAGTGTTATACAAATTAATTTGACTTGCTCTATTTCAAGACAATTTCTTGGCAAAATTAAAGTGACAATCTATCTAAACTGTGTGGCGTTTTCGTTTTCGTTTTAGTACGCCAAGTTAACTAAATTAGAATGCTTTGGCATCTAGCTGAATTTTACATATTTCATTTTATTTCAGTTAACATTTTTTCATTTTCAATTTTAATAGCCTTAGTTCTAGTTAACCATAATAAGATAAGATTCCAAATATTGAATGGACAATTAACCAATACAAGATGTAAGCTATATGATTTTACAACAAAATTCAGCACGCATGACATGAAATCGTTTGGCTGGATTCCAGCTGCTTCTGTTGTGAAAAGTCAGCTCAGACGTCTTGTTGTAACGGTTTGTACAGTCTGTCGCGACACAGCTCCTTCTCGTTGTAGATGTGTTTATGTGTTACTCACTGGATGCAGCGAGGAGACTCCCATCATGACCTCGTATGTGTCAGAGGATCCTCGTGACTCCTTTACAATGAAGTTGGTTTTTGAAAGATGTGATGTATTTGACAGCGTGAGAAGCTCATAAATGCAGAATACATTCGGCGTGACTGAAGCCGTGCTAATAAACTGTAGGCTGTATTTGATGCATTGTTGATATTGAAGAAATGTAACACCTTGTAATCTACCTCGCTATCAGCATCCTGACTGACTGTTTCACAGAAAACCACTCCACACAAATAGTGTTTAACACGTTGCTAATGACGTGCATAAGAATACATATAGCACTCAAAAATATCGGACAGTTTTTAAACTAGACCTATTTTTATTGATACTTTATTGAAATGCATGCTCTCGACTTTTCAGCTTATCGCATTGTGTCTGCTTATGAGTTTCCTTCTGAGAGTCATTTGGGGACCAGCCTTTATCTCATCACATTATATTTAGACAAATGTACTTCTATAGCACGTTTATATATATATTCATAAACAGCAGATATTCATTTTCACTTTCCCTGCTACACTCTTAAAAATAAAGGTGCTTCAAAAGGTTCTTCAAGCGATGCCATAGAAGAACCATTTTTGGTTCCACAAAGAAGCATTCAGTCAAAGGTTCTTTAAAGAGCCGTCTCTCTCTTACCTTTTTGTAATCTGAAGAACCTTCTTTCGCCACAAAGAACCTATTGTCAAACAGAAAGGTTCTTCAGATGTTGAAGGTTCTTTATGGAACCATTTAGACAAAAAGGTTCTTCTATGGCATCGTGAAGCACCTTTATTTTTAAGAGTGTAGCACACTGCTGAACATAACACGTCTTGCTCAGAACGGGACAATACGATCACGTCAAATATGATTCAGCTCGGTTGGCGGTGAAAGGTTTTGCTTGATTGGCGACCTAAAGATTTCACCCTCGCAGGAAATCCCCTGTACGGTTGATACGTATACGAGAGGTTCTGTTACGCATTCACACAAGAAAGCTGCAGAATAAGGCTTGTCGAGGGATTACCGGTGGCTTGCGATGTCTTTGTAAAACTGAAAGCTGGTTATCCTTCCCAGAGCCAACATGACATGCGGGGAATCGGGTTTTCTTGGAGTCCTTTGGACATTCTCATGGTCCATCTGTGAAACTGGCTCATCACGCTGTAGTTTTGAATGAGCGCTTGATGCAAATCCCACTCTGGTTGCACTGGTCCGCACTGTCAGCGGGGTAAATATATCTGGCATGAGGAAATATCTGCTCGTTCGGCTGCGTGAGGAGATGGGATCTCTGGGAAGGAGCGCTGCGGAGTGACTCAGAGCGGCAGTGATGACTCCAGATTACAGGGTTTGGGCCTGTGCTTCCCTTCACACAGCAAACGTCGCCCACGCTGGGTGTGTGGGCTCTGACAGCTCTAAAAACAGAGCCTGCTTTCCTAACCCAGGGCCCAGAGGACAGGAGTTTACCGTAGCTTGAGGAGAGGTGAAGTGAGTTCCCTTCTGATAGCGTTTACAGTAATGGCTGGTTTCTGAATGCAGGAACCACAACTGAAAGAGGACATCTGAAGGCTTTCTAAAACAAATTATAGTTCACTCAGAAGTGTTAATTGTGTCGTTAGTTTCTCACCTTTTTGTGGTTTCTTTACTAATGCGTTCGGCATCACTGACGCATGTGCAGTATAGGCTACAGTGAAGAAGAAACAACGATAGCTAAGTCATATGTGGTCCTCACACGTCTTTATGACTTCATATTATGGATTACATTTTTTTTACAGTCTACTAAAAATCTCCTTTTGTGTTCCACAGAAGAAAGAATGAATAAAAAACATTTTGGGGTGAATTATTCACTTAAAGGAACACTTAGGGTCCGTCAGTACCACGGGTGATAACTATAACAATAACAATAAAATCATTACATTACATAATTGAGCCCACCGCACAATTATAACAACAACAGCACAAAAGGAACGATACAGTTCGAATCACTTTCGGAACGTTTTTTTCCGGCTGATGAATGAAATATGATAAAAACACTGACGGCCAATCAGAATCCATCCTGCTTTAACGAGCTCGAACATTTAAAGCAACAGACGTCATAGCAGTGCGCTTATAATGAACAGAACATCGTGACTTTATACAGCTACAGTTATCGTTCTCAGTGTGAATAGGAGACTAAATAACCTCAGTTTCCAAGAGTTGCTTAGAAGAAGTACTTCATCCACTACTGAAGAACTGCAGCTAAACACTCATGATTACCTGGAATCTATAGAAGACCATCATTTACTGATAGTTATTATGCATCACTGCAAAATGGGCTTTCCATTGTGGAAGTGGCCAGAGGAAGCAGAGCTCAATCCATTTCACAAGAACGTCTCAAAGACACAGACCTCTAACTGTGCTCAACAAATACAGTGCAGACTGATGCCATTCTCACAACGAAACACAAGCCACTCCAGCAAATATCAGCAATTAGAGTGGATGAGTTGAGAAAGCCTGATCTGAGATCATTTGTTCAGTAATGACTTGTTTCCTACAGTGTGTTTTATATGAGCAGCAGAGCAGTGAACACTGTAAAAATGATTTTCTTACTCAGTATTTGTGTCTGGTAACACTGTATTTTAAGGGCCTATTCTCACTATTAACTAGCATACTGGCTGTTTATGAGTACTTATGAAGCACATATTAATGCCTTATTCTGCATGGCCATATTTTATATCCCTTAATCCACTCCATACCTTAAATGTAACAACTACCTTACTAACTATTAATAAGCAGCAAATTAGTTTATTGAAGCAAAAGTCGTAGCTAATAGTTAGTTAATAGTGTGACCTTGTGTCTTCAAATATCTAAACATTCTTAATACTTGATACATTTACTTGAGAAGCAAATGACATAAGATTAGGTTTTGTGTTCTGAGAAATGTATCAGAATTAAGTGAGTTTTTGCTTAAAACGAGAGAAAAAACATCTGCCGATGGGGCAAGAAAAATATTGAATTAAGATTTTTTCTTTTTTTTACAGCATTGGCAGATATTTTTTCTTGTTTTAAGCAAAAACTAATACAATTTTGACTCATAACACAAGACTTATGATCATAAGTCATTTTGCTAATCAAGTAAATGTATGTTGATGCAAGAATGATTAGAAGTGAGAAAAGCTGTCCTCACGTCTGCTGATGGTGCAGATGTTCATAATGAGTCTGAATCATCCAGAAAGAGCACAGCTGCAGCGGTTCTCGCTGATTTAAGGTCAGCCTGTTTTCCTTACGGCATGTTTGTCACCAACTGTTCAAATCGAAACCGCTTGAAATCAGTAAAAAGCACTGATGCAACATTTTGACCAATTTCTCAAAAAAAAAAAAGTATGTTGCAATATCTTAGGTATTGCATGCAGAAGACAGGACACAGGAGGGATGTTATCAGCAACTACATGTATATGGTTTCCTATTGCGTGTCAGCGAACTCTAGCAGTAAATACTGCAGAAAATTGCATGTCTGACAAATAAAGCCTAAAACATGAACCTGAAGTGTGCTTTAAAGAAATCACCCCTCATTATATCAGCGCTATTATCAATGACTAAAACTAAAACCATTAATAAAAGCATTACTTATAAAATGGTCAATTTTATATTTAAACTTATTTCATTAAACTTAAATAAACTTATTTTGAGAACTAAAACTAAATAAATTAAAACTATAGTCATGAAAAAAGACAAACACCTTTAACTACTTCAAAAACAAATTCAAAATATGAACAAAAACTGTAATCGTATATCAATCACACTAAAGTAACACTTCATTGTATTCACTTTTATGACATGAAAAATCACGATGCTTTTTCAGAATAACTCTTTCTGTATATGGAAGGAAGACTTGGATTTGTGTTTTTGAATTGCTAAGAGTTGTGGGTTTGCACTGCACGTTGTGTCCCTATTGCAGTGTAAGTACTGAGTAATAACAACATGAAGTATACTTACTATTGGGTTTGAGTTTCAGGGTCAGTTGCTTGTAATTATGCATAACTTATTGTTTTAGTAAGTATATGCAACATGTGTTATCTTCAATTAGTCTTACTGTTTTTGCTGTGTTTTTGATCAAGTAAATGCAGCCTTGGTGAGCAGGAGAGACTTCTTTCAGAAAATCTGACTGACCCCAATCTTTTGATCACTCGTGTAGGTCACTCGGTATGAACTTGTTTAACTGTTGTTCATGTTCCTGGCTTATTTCACACTTCAGTGTCGCACAGTATTCCACTGAAATATAATGTGTGTCTTCATAATCTTTCAGTTCAGCTCACATCAGCATTTTCTCTTGTTTGACACACTTGGTTTTAATGTGTCATTGTTACAGTGTAATTACACAAGTAAACAATATCAGTGAACTATAAGGACCATACTTAGGGTTTGGTTTGGTTTTTGGGTTAGTTGCATTGAAAAAAATATGGTAACCTAAAAATCATTACATCTAAATTAACTGGTTTTATTCAATTCATGAAACATTATTTAGCATCACTGAAACCACCTAAATATACAGATTTATTAATGGGACATAAGAAGATTGCACAAAAACATATGGATAAGATCATACAGATTCTAACAACACAAACGTGCGAGTTATGTTGCCATGAGATTGTGTTATATCACTCCATCATCATGTATCATGTCTTTTAGTTGAGACTCAAGGGCTTCAATCTTAAATAGTAATGCATCATAACATATTAATCATGAAAACTATGATGATCTAATCAAAGAGTGAAAAAAGGAACCATTTTGATATTTATTAGGTAGAAATGACCCATTTTTACACAAATTACTGTTGCTCATTTTTTACCACAACCAACAATGTTGTCTCTCATAAAGTATGACATAAAATGTGAGAATTGTGATGGACATTTGATCAAATCAAGGTAATTATCACTTATGAACAATATATAATATTTGTCCATTCTTTCCAATAATTTTGTCAAATGATACAAAATGTTGTAAAATGTTATTTAATTGTGTATTTAGGATGCATCATAATTCTAGCTATGAAATGTGTCGACCGTTTTACTCCATAAATGTTTGAAATGTCATTTCCAGCAGCACAGAATGAGTTAATCAGTGGAGAATTACACTAGTGAGAGTGTAACAGTGTTCAGAGGCAGAAATGGCCATGTCTGAAGAAACGTGCACATGTTTGGGGATCTGAAGTGTGCTGGTGTTCCAGGAGTGTGCGGTGAGGGAAATCTGTCAGGAATGCAGTAAACGGAGGAAAGCATCTGTTCACACACACAGTGCTCAGATAACTGAATGCTGGACAGAAGAATGTGTGAAGAATGGATTCTGTGCTATGTCTCCTGAGAATCGCTTCAATGTGTTTATTAATACTGTGCATTAGTGCTGCACTTTTACAGCGGCAATGCTTCTGGAGCTATTTTCTCCAGAGTTAAAGCATTATAAGCCAGACCAACCAACTATGAGCTGAATCACAACATTACTAACTTTCATTTGAAGCAATAAACTACAATCCCATGAAGCATTGGGAATTACATTAAAAACAACAGAGGAATATAAAATTATTGATTTAAAGATGCTGATTGTATTATGTAGAAACAATATGTTTTATGTTTTTAGCATGTATATATATATACACACACGTCACACACACACACAAATACACACACACACACACACACACACACATACAGTATATATATATCTTAAAATAGTTTGTGTGTGTAAGGATGCTGACTCTATTATGTCAGTGAATGGTGTTGAAGTGTTTGTTTTTTTGGCACAATGTGCTTGTTTTTCTCATATATACATAGTTTTTTCCCCTATTTTTTCTTATCTCATATATGCATAAAAAGATTACAGTTTTTTACGATTGCTTACACACTAAAATTAAACTTTTCCAACAATTAGCAAAACCTTACACTCAAGGAGCAAAACACAAGGCTAGATTTGCACAACTGTAAGCACATTGTCAGCTTCACACTATTCGCAAAATCCACAATATGTATTTTTTGTTACAGAGAATCTTGGACATGAATGGAGCTGCCCAGCCGCATGAATGTATTTACATTGACGAGGCTCGATTCAACCTTAGCAAAAACAGACGACGGGGACGTAATATAATTGGCCAAAGGGCAATTTTGCACGTCCCGGGGCAGCGCGGGGGAAATATGACATTGTGTGCTGCCATAAGTCTTCGAGGCCTACTGCACCTTCATGCCAAACTGGGTCCCTATAATGCGCAACACATCATCACATTGAAGCAAAAACTTTTGAACCAGGAAATGAATCTTGTGGAATATAGAGTGTGTGAAAAACACAACGTGCAGTGCAACATGAAACCAAGCCTTTGTGTCTTATCTTAAACAGTGTGTTACACTGACTGGACTTCACCAACATGAGCAATTCACCTGAGCCTGTGTGTGTGTGTGTGTGTGTGTGTGTGTCTGTGTGTCTGTCTGTCTGTGTGTGTGT
>NW_015635085.1:513549-515849 GCF_001515625.1 Sinocyclocheilus rhinocerous
TGTGTGTGTGTGTGTGTGTCTGTGTGTCTGTGTGTGTGTCTTTCTGTGTGTGTGTGTTCACATGGCGGAGGAAACCTTGAGCATTTGTGCCACAGAAAGAGGAGCAGATGTGAATGAGTCAGTGAACTCTGATGAATGGAGCTCACACTTTCATTTCCATCAAATAATCCTTCACTTCCATTTAAGTGAACGCAAGCGTGAGCTTTATTACTAACCATCATTCTTACGATTGCTCATGTTTAGCGTGAGAGATCTCACCAGACCTCCAGACATGAATGTTTCCTCAAATCACGTGTGTCTTCGAGGAACACCTAGAAATCTAACATAACAGCCCAGCATTGTGGTGGAGAGACATATGTGGAAATCCAGTTTTTATTATTGATTGTCTAATGTCATTGTCAGTAATCATAGAGAGGAAGTAAAACTAAAGTCAGATTCTGGGTGTCCGTCCATGTAAGGAACCACAAAGGCAGTCAGATCCAGCCAATAACAGCTGCTATATAAAGACATCCCTGTGAAACAAGAGTTTGATTAATGTGAACTAATTCGACATGGCATTTCTGAAGAGAAGGAACTATTTTTACCCATCTAAAGCTCTCTTTCTCTTTCTCTTCATCTCTGTCTTTGTTTCATCTTTTGCAGAGTCTCTCTAGGCTACAACAGTAATGGCAAAACAGCTCAAGTTGACTTCACGTTATCAAGCCGTTTGGAGGAAGAGACTCTGCTTCTGCCATGTTTGCTGCTGACTGGATGCTTCGAGGAAATAATAGATCTTCGAGGTCAACAGAGCAGATGAGCGCTGATGGTTCGGTCAGTTCTCCTCTCGTCTCACGCTCCGTCACACACTCCAGACATAAGGCCGACCAGCGTGTGCTTGGATTCAGATGCTAAGATCTTTCTCACACTGGTCCAGTTTGATCAGAAGTCACAGCGCTCAGGCTTTTAATTGCCAGAAAGCCAGGCTTATCGCAAAAACGTGATTCTGGCTGCATTTCTGCAAAACTCACAAAAACATAGCCATATATCTAATTCACTGCAGTTGCCAGCTGAAATGAACACGTGTAGCAGTAAAACACCAGTAACTTTTATTCCTTTCCGCACAAATCATGGTTACAGGGGCAGATTATCAATTAAAGGGATAGTTCACCCAAAAATGAAAATGTGATGTTTATCTGCTTCTTATTTTCATGTGGTTCCTCACACAGTACTATGTCATGAGCTCAAAACGCTTTTAACATAGTGCATGATTTGTAAACTAATACATTTTGACGTCAGCATCATATAATCAGCTCCATACGTGTGGCTTTTCTGATGCAGTAAACTTGCTCAGTAGTGCACCCGGTACAGCATTACACTTGTGATGTGAAGCGCTCGGGTACGAGTCCTGTTAAACAGGAGTCATGATAAAATGAGCTCAAAGACGTATAATGAATCGATAAAAAAGATAAAATGACATGGTTGCTTCAGCAAACGTTTTTTATCTCACTTTGCATTTGTTGTATTTTCATGTACTACAGTGCATTAACTTTTTAGCGCCATTCAACAGACATTTTTATTTCCAAATTGCTGCATTTATGTGCATTAACCAATGTAATAAAATTTTGCCATAGTCGTGAAAATCGAGCATGCTATTTAGCTTGATTTCTTTTTGAAAAGTGCAGTAAAGCATGCTTCAAGCAATGTAATATCATTGCAAAACAATGTACCCACAAGCACGGTTTTTGTTTCATAACATAACACTGGGTCTTTAATAAATCCACATCTGAGAAAGAAAAAAAAAAGATATTGTTTATCGCACCTCTTGTGGATGTCTCATGAGACTAGTGCATAGCTACAGATTCACATGTGCTGAATAATCTGCTGTACAACCACTATCTGAACTTCAAAGATGGAGTAATTATTACAGGTAATAATAATGTTGCAAATAATGTTCAGTTTCTTGCACAGAGTGATTGTTTCACTTCATAAGACCTCAGTCTCGTTGACTTGCATTTTATTAATCATCAAGCACCACTGTTTTAGCTAAAATATTCTTTACTGTTTTACTGATGAAGAAGAAAAAGTCACCTACATCTTGGATGGTCTGAAGGTGAGTAAATTAACAGCAAATTTTAATTGACTTGTGAACTACCCCTTTCAAATGT
The DNA here is from genome assembly GCF_001515625.1 of Sinocyclocheilus rhinocerous. Classification (NCBI taxonomy): domain Eukaryota; kingdom Metazoa; phylum Chordata; class Actinopteri; order Cypriniformes; family Cyprinidae; genus Sinocyclocheilus; species Sinocyclocheilus rhinocerous. The sequence goes on from NW_015635085.1 coordinate 515,694, forward strand.
GTTCTTGATAATAGTATCATTGAGACAATGGATTTGAAATATACAGGTTCATTTCTTGAGAATTCGTTTTGTCTGTTACATTTTGGAGAAACACCTCTGGAAGGGGAAACATAGACAGAATGAGGATGTGACTTGTTAAGCCGATGACACACACAC
>NW_015635085.1:515875-524209 GCF_001515625.1 Sinocyclocheilus rhinocerous
CTCTCTCTCTCTCACACACACACACACACACACACACACACACAACACACACTCATTCTTCTACAGACACTGAACGCTGATGAATGAGGTTTGATTCGCTGGGTGTGGTGTGTGTCACACAGGTCTGGTCACGTCTGACAGCCTCACAGCATCAGGTTTCAGAAAAACAGCGAGAGAGAGAGAGAGGATATGAATCTGATCATCTGATGTGTGTCAAAGCATGTGTGGGTGAGACTGAATGCCCACAGATCCTCACAATCCTGCCATCACACCACTAAGGGTAAAAGTTCACAGAAATCAGTACTCTGTGAGAACTTTACACAGATGAAGTGTCTAGCCAAAATCACGTTTAATTATAACGTGTAAATGTTTTGAAAGTAAAATCAGGAGATTTGCATATTAAAGCAACTCAACTCTAGTGTTAACGCCTCTTACATTAAACTATAAACTAGAGCTGGGCTACTTAAGACGCAGACATTTTTCAGAGTGCAGACAAATCCACGTCATGTGTCACATAAAAAATAAAAAAAACTTTAAGATAAAAGACATTAATAAACATCTCCCACTCAAACTCAATTGGTTAAAAACTCAAAAACTCGACTCTTTATAGCAGCACTTTACAGTTGTTTGACATTTGATCATAGTTGTTGAAGCAATAAAATGTATTGCTTTAGGTCAAAGACTGTCCTGAAGTGAATGATTGTCTGTTCTTAATGAATGACTAGCTGTGGAAAAATACAGTTCGCATAGAAATAGATTTCATTCACTGTAGGTAAAAGTTGTGATGAAGTGTGATTGGACAGCCTGGTTAACTACAATATAGACTGTGTATATATATATATATATATATATATATATATCATACAAAATTGCAATAAATCCAGCATAAGCTCTATCAGCAGCAGCAGCATCTGTGTCCTTCTGTCCACTGCCTCAGAAAATAAAGTCAACTTGTTCCTCAGCAAGCAGAAAACACCTGTTCACTAACACTCTCACGATGGAAGTCTAGCATAACTTATTAAACTAGATGAAATGAGTCGAATAATCAGAAACATGCTGCAGATGCTGTTGTAAATAGCTTTTACCTATAATATTCCTCATGGCACATGGCAAATGTGTACTTTGAAGGTGTGTGTTTACCATCAGATTCATTTGTGTTTCAGTTTCAACAGCACATGAGCTGTAAAAGTATATGAAGGTATTTTACAGCCCTTGATAAACAGAGACAAAGTCCAGGCTTCAGATAGAAAGCACATGTAGATATGGTGACATTAAGGTGTCGTCTTCAGTCAGATGAGAGCGGATGAGAGCTGATATCAGAGAGTTTGAGCCTGCCCTTTGGCTCTGTAAATAATGGGCAGAGATAGTGGTTGGTGTGCAGCAGTCATGTGATTACTAAGAAATATCTTCCTTTAAACAGTGTGGTGCGGTAGACATTACACACACTGACTCATCTGTGGTCGAGCTGCAGCTTTAGGGAAGCTGGCGGTGTTTGCTCACGCACTGCTCTCTGCTTGACAAGAATGACCATATTCTAGATCCCTTAACCCGACCCCAGACCTAAACTTACCTTTATAACGATTAATAAGCAGCAAATTTAGGTTGTTTTTGAGATCCACCGGTTAACGTGATCTCCCCAGAATGCTGTTTTGACAGACGGGACCCTTGGCGGAGGAAAAACTGCAGAAAATGTTTTCTTTTAGGCAGTTTTGATTAGCAATTGGGCTAGTTACCTGTTTATTGAACTGCTCATAAGCAGTACCACACTCATGAGAGTCCATCAAAATCAGGCTCTCGTCGAGGCTCCAGCACCTTCCTTCCGTCTCTGTTTCAAACCACATTTCCCCCGAGCCATCCTCCCTTTCTCCAAAAAACCCCACTCAAGCTTTGAAAGGAACTGGAACCTATTGATTCTGCCTGCATTGTCTCATTAGGATGATATTTGTTACGCTCTAGTTATGTGCAATATTGTTTAAAAGGCAACTTTCATTTCACATCAGCCCTGTAAAAGCAGCGAGATGGACTCCATACGCTGTTGGATCGATGCTGAGGCAGGATTACAGCAGTGCTTTGCTGCTGTAATTGGACGTGATGGCTGGCGTTAGAAAGCAGAGAGCTTTTAAACCGTTGATGGATGGCAGAATAACATTACAGCAGATCTGACTGCAGGCCCACACAACACAAACACACGTCCAAGGACAAAGCGCTCAAATAGAGTCTCTATTAGATATGTGTCTGCTTTATAGTTTGAGGAGTGATATTATCAGAAACGCTTGAGGCCCATCTAAACGCAGTTAAGCTGTCAAATATCTGCAACCGTGTAACCTTGTTAAACTGCTCGTTTGTTAGCGTTCAAGTGACTGAAGCACATGTGTCTTCAGAACCTTTCTATTTACAGTGCTCACATTTATTCTTCTGATGTGATTCGGCTCCTAATTAAATTAGTTTCATGTCTCTTATAGTTAGATCACAGTCAGCTACGGTGATACTATCATGATACTATCACGGCGGTACTGTGATGTCATAAACGGGCAGAAAATAGCTCATGAACATTCATTATCATTATGTTGACTTTATCCCTGTTTAAGTCATTTTCAGCCAAAACCTTTACTGCAATATAAGTACATTTCAAACAATATATTTACCACAATATAAGACATTTTCAACCAAAATATTTATTACAGTATACAGTAAGTCATTTTCAACCAAAATATTTACTACAATATATTTTTCAACTAAAAGATTTACCACAATACAAGAAATCTATACCATGATATACAGAATTTTTAACCAAAATTTTAACTTGATCCAAGTAATTTTCAACCACAGTAAGGTTGCAGCGATTATGCTTGAATTAAGAGATGTTACTAACTGAAATACTTCTCAACACTGTCACTTAAGTGAATGCAAGTTAAAAGTTGTCAAATGACAAGCAGCTGTTTTTCAAGACAGCCAATCGTATCTTCATTGATGCTTTTTGAGTACTGTTTACTCTCACTTACAACAAACCGACTAATATTTAAATCCCAATGAAAACATTTATATCTCTTAACAGTGCTCGAGTCACTGTGGCTCTGATATATGTGCTAGAAAACACTATAAATACAATATCTAAATCTGGAAGGTCACTTCGTATATCGTATCGCGCAGCACTTAAATTTGCTCTATGCTAAAGCACTAAGGCATTATATACATAAGAGTATGGCTTTGTTTAAAACTGCTTTGATATGATGTGCACTGTGAAAAGCGCAATACAAATAAATTTGACTTGACTCAAGCTAGTTCACTAACATATTTAGATTAAATGCAGCATGTCTGCCTCTGTGTTCGACTCTCAGCCTGACTGACTCGCTTCAGTCCTTCAGTAATGCTAGTTAGTCAGAGTCTAGAGAGGTCACCAGTCACAACCGTCCTCATTACCTCGAGCGGTTGGGCCATTCATGGCTTCGGTGCAGCACTGGCACCTGCTGTAGTTTATTAATGGCCTGGGAACCCGACTCCTGGCCCTTATTAACGTTAATAGCATGTGGAACGACTGCTCTTAGCGCCGCTTCCTGTGCTGTAATTGCACACCGCCGCGCCTGCATTCATGCTATCACCAGAGCGCGGTAACAAGCTGCTTTATCTCTCACAAAGTGCTAAGGTTATTTCATCTGCATCTATAGAGAGTGATGACTGCTCTGATTGACTGCGAGTTTGCTGTAATGTCTCCATTCAGAAGATTTGTCCAATCTACTGTTTTACCTTAACATGTAGTTTTCCAGACTAAAACTGAGTAGCTGATTGACTGTTTCAGCTGGCAAACTCAATGATGGATGGATGCTAGAAGGAATAGCCTTCTTAAAAGAACAATTCTGACGTCATTTACGCTCCTTCATTTCATTACAGATTTACTCTGATAAAATTAATGACTATTTTTAAGTCATAATTTTTATGACTTTACAAAAGAGGAAAAAAGAGAGATTGTTAGTCAAAAGAGAGAAAGAAAATATTAAAGTGTTACTGTAAGAATTAGAATAGGAATCTTGCTCGTGTCAAATCCATAAATCCTGTGTCTGCTACAGGACTGCTCGTCAGTGGCATCAGTAGCAACCCGAGGGAATAATAAACCAACAAAACAGAAATATGAGGAAGAAAATCCAGCCGTGTCTGATCATTTTGTATATAACATGTTAATGTTTTGTAATATACACAGAAGAAACAGTCTGATAACCCTGTTGACACAGGGACAACAAATGTATTCAAATTTATGTTGCAATATATTGCGAAAACACAATTTTGTCATGCTGTGAAGTTCATTTTCATTCTCAACCTTGTGCAGAGTATGTTGTCTAATGACTTGAATTTGAAGCCACTTTCGGCAAACATTCAGAACCATGCAGGGAATTGAGGGAAGGTTGTGGCAGCGTCCAGCGGATGGCCCATGTTACGCCTCTTGGTTTCACAGGCATCTGAGACACTGAGCCAGAATCTGATACGCCGTCTCTAAGTGGCCAGTGTGTTCCTGCGAGGAGCGCCAAGGCCAGTCCGTCCTCTGACGAGACGCAGGAATGTGAGACATGTGACCCAGACGCGACTCTGGAGAGCACTTCTGCTGGATGACATCGCCTCAGAGATGGGCTCCCACGGCCTCCGCTCCACGGCTGCTGCAGTCAGTCCAGCTTATTAATGCTTCACCCCTGCAGTTTAGGACTTACATTTGGCCTAGACTGTGAAACCGCTGTGTGAACCATACACTTGGAGATCATGGGAATTAGTTGTTTCCTATGTTGGTATCTTCACACTCCTGCCGTACAGACTGACAGACGGGGTTGTGTGTAATAACTGTTCATCAGCATAAGATCTGGTCCACTTCGCATCTTATTCTGGCCAAGACCCGCCCACTTACTGACTGACACGGAAACGGACCAACCAGAGTTGTTTCTGTTTCAGGGCAGGAATATCTGACATTTATTACAGCAGAATAACAGACTGGTGTGGAAAAGCTAATCAAATCAAATTAAATGTGGAAAAGCGGCACCTAGTGGCAAAGAATGAATTTGCATTTTCATTCAGACCAACGCGAAAAGACCAACAAGTGGGCAGACAATATGCTAATGTTTCATGTTGACGTCAACGGCTTCGGATTCGTTTTAAAAACGACTCGTTTCAATGATTCAGATTGATGATTCTTGATTCTTTGATTGATGATTGATGATTCTTTTGAGAGACAATAACTTTATACACGGTGCACTTTCAGATTTAAAACTTGGCAGGATGTTTTCATTCACTTAAAGCTGTGTTACACACTGCATGAAAGGTAATTTTCAGAAATCCATAATAGGGGCACTTTAAATAAATAAACGCCACTTGTTTTGATATTTGACATATAATGCAAAGATATGTATACATTTTTAATTGTGGCTTAAGTGACCAAATACATTTCAGGGCCGCTGTACATAAAAAAATAAATACATAAACATGTGCTTTGCATGCAGAAGTAAATATTTCTCTCACCATGTGCATCTTCCTGAAAATCTCCAGTTCATTTCTGTGGGAGTTTCTGACTTAGCAACAGTAACCAAGGGGGGTGGAGCTTAGTGAAAGCTCAGTTCCCTCATAAAGAGGAGGTTTGTGTTTAAGTCTCAGCTTGATGAAGCTTCGAACAGCTTCCGCCGTTACTCAAGACATGCAATCATGTGTTAATGTGTCACTTCGCATTGGTTAACACTCTTTGGGAGTTTTCACACTTTTTGTGGTCAAAATCGGTTTGGACTTAATTGAATTTAAGGTCAGCGTTCATTGATGAGACCTCGCAGGTTTCAAGTTCATATGACAAGGCTATTCATAGTGCGTGACCTTCACAGTGGACAGACTAGCATGTGACGGACAGATGAACCGTGAGCTCTCACACTGTGAAGGAAGTCTGGCTTCATGTTTCAGCTCAGCCGAGGCCATAATTAAACACGTCCACAGACACGACACATTCTCACCGCTGCTCACGCTAGTCAGGCTCGTCTCTGAGATGCGTCAGGTCTGGCTCAGTGTGGTCTAGTGCTGCAGACCAGGATTACAGACGCTGCTTTCTAAATGTTACCACTACAGCTTCATATTTAGGGGAATATTTCATAGAGATGCTCTGGAGTCTACAATGAATAACTACAGTTGTTTGGAGCCTGTGTATGTAACTGCTTAATATGTGGTTTACAATAAGGCTCCATTTGTTAACTTTAGAGAACTACATTAGTTAACAAACTTCTAAAGGATTTATTGATCTTAGTTCATTTCAACATTTACTAGTACATTATTAAAATGTTTTATCTGTTTTATCTGTTGGAGCTTATTGTAAAGTGTTACCAGATATACTTAAACATGAACAGAATTGCTAACAAAAATGTGTTCTAAGAACGTTTTGCTAATGTTCCCATTAAGTTATAAAAATTTTATTTCTGAATGTTTTTTGAATGTTTGAAATATCCATATTTTTTTTGGGGGGGTTATGTGTTAACGTTAAGGGATCGTTCCATTTTTTTTAGCATTTTGCAAACATTATGGGAACGTTACTTTTGAATGTTCTCTGAACATTTTGAAACAAGTAGCAATATTTAACATTAGATGAACGTCCCACTAAAAAGTTTAACATTGCAGTGAATGTTTTAAATAATGTTTTGAGAACGTCATTGAAGATCAGATAATCATCAGAGTGAGCGTTCTATTAACGTTGCTTGAAGAACGTTTGTTCATAACTTTGAGAAAACCTCGCAGGAACGCTAGTCGCGGTTCTGAGAAGGTTCCCTGTTAGCTGGGTAGTTTTTCCAAACACAGGCTAATTTACAATGATTATTTTTTTATTTTGCATGGCTAATATTAACCTCACATTGGGGCAGCTGCTTTCCAAGACACCTGAAGTGTTACAGAGAAACCTCCACACGGCAGAAACTCACAGCACACATATGTGACCACAAAACCAGTCATAAGGGGCAATTTTTTTAAATTGAGATTTATACATGTATGGTTTGTTAGGATAGGACAATATTTGGCTGAGATACAACTATTTGAAAATCTGGAATCTGAGGGTGCAAAAAAATCTAAATATTGAGAAAATCATCTTTAAAGTTGTCCAAATGAAGTTCTTAGCAATGCATATTATTAATCAAAAATTAAGTTTTGATATATTTATGCTAAAAATATACCCAAGCGACTTAAGACTTGTTTTGTGGTCCAGGGTCACATATATACAGTGGGTACGGAAAGTATTCAGACCCCCTTAAATTTTTCACTCTTTGTTATATTGCAGCCATTTGCTAAAATCATTTAAGTTAATTTTTTTTCCTCATTAATGTACACAACCCCAGCGACTTAACACTGCTTTTGTGCTCCAGGGTCACATATATTGGGAAAAGCGTTCACTCGTATTAGATGCTTTTCAGACACCTTTCAGGACTGAATGAAATGTTAGCATATTTATTCATGTTTGTCTCGTCTCGTCTGTGAAGGAGACGTGTGATGCTGCCTTAGAAAGCAGAGCACAATGTTAGCATGGTCAGGGGTTCAATTCCCAAGAAATGCATGAAGTGATGAAATGTGCATAATGAATACAAAGTAAATCGCTTTGAATTCATGCCAAAATGATTTTTCTGCCTACCTTTGCAACGTTTGCACCCAATTCACAGCACCATAGGCATTTGCAGTGGGTTAGTGACACAGCTGATATCTAATGTGAGTGTGTGCTGCTCCTCAGATGGCTCATCAGCGCAAAATCCAGCAGCGCAAATCCTGCAAAGTTGTTTATATTTTTATATTTGTTTACATTTTCTAATACAGTGTCTATGGGAGTGACGGTAAATTAGACACCGTTCTCTCCTCTGACTGCCGTTATCAGTCTCTCTCCATTTTTTCCTCTTTTCGAAAGTCATGAAAACGCTATCTTGGAGTTTTTCTTTTGCTATTTGAGCAAATGGGAACATAAAAAAACATATATTTGATGTAGTCTCCCATTCACATGGAATCTTTCCATTGCACAAAAGCTGTGTTATATGTATTATGGAATGAATCATAACTGATTGATTAAAACTGACAGATGGGGAGCTGAGACAAAGGGCAAGGTTTTAGATGTCATGTCTGATCAAAGCTGTTGTATTTTAGCAGACTTATATGATCATATGTACTACTGTTGTCGTGCTGCTATCTAGCTTATAATTGCACATTATTAAAAATGTGGTTTTGTCTTCCACAGAAGAAAGAAAGTCATTTGGGAGGAAGGGTAAATTATGTGATTTTTAGACAAGCAAGGCTCAACTGTCTGTGTGTGAGTGTGTGTGTGAGTGAGTGAATGAGTGAGTGAGTGAGTGAGTG
>NW_015635086.1:0-285 GCF_001515625.1 Sinocyclocheilus rhinocerous
TAAACTCTGACACCGTTTGAGATAAAGGTATCAAAACAACTATAACAATATCTAAATATTATTCACGTTAATGCACAAGGCTTGTTTTTTTCAGATTATGCCTTTACTGTTTTTATATATAGCACTGAAACCATATTTTTCATGTTTATTATACTGTACCCACTTAAATTAATTAAACTCTGACACCGTTTGAGATAAATGAATCAAACCAACTGTAAAATATTCGAAATATTATTCCCTATAATGCACAAGTCTTGGTTTTCCAGATTATGCCTTTACTGTTTT
>NW_015635086.1:374-711 GCF_001515625.1 Sinocyclocheilus rhinocerous
TTTTTCAGATTATGCCTTTACTGTTTTTATATATAGCACTGAAACCATATTTTTCATGTTTTATATACTGTGTCCACTTAAATTAATTAAACTCTGACACAGTTTGAGCATTATAGGGAATAATATTCTAAATATTTTACAGTTGGTTTGATACCTTTATCTCAAACTGTGTCAGAGTTTAATTAATTTAAGTGGGTATAGCATATGAAACATATGAAAAATATGGTTTCAGTGCTATATACAAAAACAGTAAAGGCATAATCTGAAAAACCAAGCCTTCTGCATTATAGGAAATAATATTCTGAATATTTTACAGTTAGTTTGATACCTTTATCTC
>NW_015635087.1:0-2145 GCF_001515625.1 Sinocyclocheilus rhinocerous
AATGTTTGCATTTACTCAAACTTTGCATTTGCTAGCAAACATTTTTCGTTCCCTCAAGAAACTGTTAGTTTGCAAAACTTTTACGTTCCCTTGAGAAACTTTCCTCAAGAACTTTTGCGTTTGCACACAAAACCTGTCAACTCACAAAATGTTCCCTTGAGAAACTTTAAAACTAGAAACTTTGTGTATGCTTCCGAAAGTTTGCATTCCCTCGAGAAACTGTTTGCTCACAAAACTTTTGCGTTTCTTTGAGAAACTTTGCATTCATTTTCAAAACTGAGACTTCTCACGAGAAACCTTTGCATTCCCTCAAGAAATGTTGTTTGCTCACGAAACTTTTGTTAACTCAAAATGATTGCGTTTGCCAAAAACTGTTAGCTCACACGATGTTTGCATTCCCTCAAGAAACTGTTAGTTCAAACTGTTAAAACTTTTGCGTTCACTTGAGAAAATGTTTGCTCTCAAACTTATTTCCTCAAGAATCTTTGAAGAAAATTTGTCAACTTTCAAAATGTTCCCTTTGAGAAATTTGAAACTGTGTATGCTTATGAAATTTTGCGTTCCCTCACAAAACTTTTTTGTTCGCTCACATAATGTCTCCTTTGCATTCAGTCTCAAAAAATTAGCTTTTGCTCACAAAACTTTTTTGTTAATTAAAAATGTTTGCTTTCGCTTAAGAAATTGTTACCCAAAAACTTTTAGAACTTTTAAAAACTCACACAATGTTTGCGTTTACTCAAGAAACCTTGTTTGCACACAAAACGTTTGTAAACAAATTGTGTTCGGTCTCCAAACCTATGCATTTGCTCTCGATACAAGTGCACTGCCTCAAACTTTAATGTTTGCATTCGCTCAAACTTTTGCATTCCCTCACAACACTTTGTGTTTGCACAAAGCTTTTGTAAGCTCACAAAATGTTTGTTGTGCTCAAAACTTCCATAAGGTGACTACATGCTTTCTCTCAAGTAACTTTTACTCACAAAATGTTTGTTCACACAAGAAAACTGGAATTTGTTTGCATTAGCTCAATAAACTTTTGCATTAATTCCATTGAGAAATGTTTGTATTTGTTCTCAACTTTTGCGGTCCCTCAAGAAACTGAAGCTCATATTTTTTGTTCTCATAAAGCTTTTTGTTTTCAAAACACTTGCATGAATGATTTGGTATATGTGTTAAATTATATTTAAGTTAAAAATACAAATATAAGAAGAATCTAGATCAGTTTTGCGTTTACTCGAGAAACTTCAGGCTTGCTCGTTAAATTTGTGTTCGGTCACGATTTTGTGTGAAGAAGTGTTTCTTCTCTAAACGTTTCACCTTACCTCGTTTAAATTGGTATTTAACCTGTAATATTCCTTAGCCCTCTGGCCCTCTTCGTTTAGGATTCACACTTGCCTCCTTCGCGGTCAAAAGTGCGAAATGTCTTGAAATGTAACTTTTTGTAATGTAATATATTTATGTTCAATATTATTTTTTGATTATTATTTATGATTTTGAGGGAATTTTATGATATTATGCAATATTTATACAATTTTAATGAGCTATTTTCTCCATTAGAATTAATACATTTTTTTCTTTCTTTATTTACTATTTTTTAATAAATGCAATATTTCACATTAAAATAGAGTAAAGGCATTTAAAATCAATTTTTTAAGTGAGAATTGGGCCATCTGGAGGCATTAAAAAATAAAAACTGTAATGTTGCATAACCTCTTGTATTAGCACCCTGTATAGAGATATACAGAGGCTTTTGGATTCCCGTTGTTTTTTTTTTAGACATGATTTCTTCATTTTTTTAGGTTTTGCATTTAGATATATATCTAGACATTCTAAAAGGCTACTTTTTGTCAAGGTTTAGATATTTTTGGTTAGATACGTATCAGGTTTTACATTATGATTACAGTCAACCTTTAAAATCTTGTTAGAAAGGGAACACACAGAAAGCATTTTTGTTACTCAGTATTTGATAATTAAAAAATCTAACAAAATAAGGAATGGATAGTGATAATTCAAAACACTTTATACCCGATGAAGCTAAGATTTTTAAAATTTCAAAATATAAAATTTTTCGGTCACAAATGACCGAAGATGGCTAGAGGGTTAAATGAGAAGCATGTGATTTCCGTGTGACATGTATTTGTGTCA
>NW_015635088.1:0-6706 GCF_001515625.1 Sinocyclocheilus rhinocerous
AAAGGAAAACTTGAAATCGCATCATATGACCCCTTTAAAAAGATAGCCTTGCAGTATATAAAAAATGCATATACATTTATTATATTTTCATAAAGCCCAATATAATCAGCTTATAATCAACAAAACTGATCTCCAAAATACTTTTTATTAACTTTTTTATATAATGCTTCTATAATGAGACACTTAAAAAATCTTATATGAAAAGAGACATGGTCATTGTATAACTGTATCATCTACACAAGCCATTGTGCTTGCAGCAAACTAATTTGCAACAAATTAAACTGCATTGTTTCATTTACCTTCTGTGGGTAATTGTAAATGTCTTTGGTGACTACAATATTATTGTTCCTCACATTGATCCCACAAACATAGAATAGTAATCCTCTCATAGTAAAGTTATCAAAACCAATGGGCAAATGTATTATTATTATTTATATTCATTTATATTATTTAAATGTTTCTTTATCTTAAGGGTCTACTCTTTCCTACAATACTTAAGCAACATTTTTTAATAAAATCAAAGACATGAGAAGACATTTACAAGTACCCATAGAAGGTAAAATAATGCAGTTTAACTTGTTGGTAATGGTTTATTTTGACTGCAATAAAAACTCACTTCTGCTGCAATCCGTTCATGGACCTCTGGACTGAGTGACCGCCGCCTCTTCGGTTGAGAACCACCTTCACTGCTTTGGTCAACCAGGGAATGGAGAGAATTTCTGTAAAGGAATAAGAAAATGTATCAATAATAATAATAATAATAATAAATGCAAAACAAGGAATACAGCTGCTACCTGATCTTCTGTATGTCCTGCTGGAACTGCTGGATGCTCCCCCTGAGTTGTACTGAAACCATTTAGTGCTGTAGCGATGGAATCAGCTGTAGTTGAACGCAGAGGAATAAATTCAAAAAACCTCTCCTGTACGTTTCCAATGTACCGCAGCACAAGCACAAGTTGACACTGTGTGGCAATATCGTGGTCTCGTCGGCCTGGATTGAGAGAAAGTCGCTGCTCTGTGCTTCTTGGATTATGTGCTCCCTCACAACAGACAACATACAGTCCAACAGCTCGTTCGGCACGGTTTTCGAAGTTCCCTTAAACACCATGGCATTCTCGAGGTGCTCTTTCAAAACTCCATCAAGAGAAGCAACAAAATCGACCAGGCCACGGAATATCACGGGATTGTCTGACGTCTCGCTGTCATCATGGCCACGCAAAGCCAGCTCAAACGCGCCACAAAATTTCACACAGTCTATTTATTATTCTAGACAGGATATGTCTATTTTTTGTGACCTTTTCATTGTGCCTTCTAATGCCAATCCTGTAGCCTTCATCTAGCTGTTCAGCAATGCTAAGCTTCCCAAAAAACTGGAGCCTCATAGCATTGTCAAGATGGCTTCGGCTACTTTCGTGCCGCTTGCACTTTTCAGAGAGATGTTTTAAGTCGCAAACCCCTGTTGTTGTCCACAACGTTTCGGTGCCATGACTTTGAAACCGCAAACACGGAAAACAATAAAAGGCATGACTTACATCACATCCAGCCAGCCAACTCCGTTTGCCATAAGAAGTGCTGGAAAAGCCCCGAGTGTAGGCGTGACCGCGATCACTGAATTTGTCAAGTACGGTCGATCTGGTCCAAACGCCCCAAGGACAATTTGACAAAATTGTCCTTGCGCCCCAAGGACAATTTGAAACAAGCCAATTAGAGCTTAGCCTCAAATCACATGCTTTTCAAAAGTTTGTGTACCTACATAGACACTCATTAGTTTTGATTTTTGGATTTTCAATAAATTATAATATGATTAACAGTAGAATACTATGACTAAATTATTTTATTTAGTTAATATTTGCGATATATATTTAACTTATTGTTAACATATTAAAGGAGGCTAACTTGAAGGGGGGGGCGGCGCCCCAGCGCCCCCTATTGACCAGCCGCCACTGGTGACAAGGCTACTTTCACTTTGAAAAGACGTGCTAGCTGAGAGGAGTTTCGTCAAAGCTGACTAAAAGTGATTGAGGATGGATAATTTAGACGAACTTGATGAACCTGTGATATCTTCTTCAGGGCGAAAAAGGAAAATAAAAGCTGAGATGTTAAAAAAAACATACTTTCAATGAACTTTAATTTTGTAAATAATCAAAACAACCCAACTGCAGTTTGATTGATATAACTTGGACCAACTGCAGTTTGATTAAGTTATCGGTTTTTGCAAATGAACTCTTCTTATGATTTGCTAAATTTGTATAAAGTGCTCTATGAATAAAACTCAAAATAAAAAAATAATAGATGTGCTGTGAAGGAAAATTATACAAAAATAATATGACAGATATGAAAAGAAATTACTAAGTTTCTCCATTGTCCAAAACGCAGCGTATTGTCTAAAACAAAAGTTATGACTGTATGTTCACATAAATTGATAGTGGTCTGCGCTTCACTACAATACATTCTCCCCGCGCTGCAGTGCGTCGCGCAGCTTTGCCAACAGATTTTGATAGATATGCCAAAGGACCAAAAGGCTCTGCCTCGGTATGGTTTGTGTCAAGCCATTTATTAATCTGGCTGTTTGATGAAGAGAAAGAGATCAAATGTAGTAGAAATAAACATGTTAAGAATCAATATAAATTGATAGTGGTTGGTGCTTCACTACAATACATTCTCCCCGCGCTGCAGTGCGTCGCGCAGCTTTGCCAACAGATTTTGATAGATATGCCAAAGGACCAAAAGGCTCTGCCTCGGTATGGTTTGTGTCAAGCCATTTATTAATCTGGCTGTTTGATGAAGAGAAAGAGATAAAGTTTAGTAGAAATAAACATATTAAGAATCCATAGAAGCAGAGGACTATTATTATGGGGTTTTTTTTTAGGACTATTATTATGTTGCAATGCTTGTTTGACCAATCAGCGGAGAGGGGCGTTTCATTCCCGCCCACAAGTAGAGATAGAAAATTCAAGTTGTTTATTCGTTTTCTATCCCTGAACGTAAAAACAAAAAATGAAGCCGGATTCTTGATTTTTCATTTGGTTTGAACAATTGAAAAACGTGAATGTGCTGTTTTTCAGATTTCAGATTTCAATATTAAATTAAAAAACAATTGGACGGAAGATACTCTGATTATTATTCTGTGTGTGATATCTGATTTTTCAAGTGCAAAATGTTGCAAAAGAGAACTGCATTCAGGATCTCTGTGATTCAGTCAAGAGTTCTTTTCATGGCTTATTGTGGTTAATAACTTTTTAAGATCAAGCACGTCCTGCATTTTTTTCTCATTCATGCATGCTTCTTATCGCTTTGAAGTGTCAGTAACTTTTAACAGTCCTGCACTGCGTGCATATATTTTCTTAATGTGACATACACAATATAGCAAAATCTCTATTGATAGACACTCGCCACTTGTTATATGCCATACTGTCATACTGTCCTACTAGAACAAATAAAACAAAAGAGCACCTACATCATATATCTTGCCGGTTCTGTTGTTCATTTTTGTAAGGCCTAAAACAATGTATTTTCTTTTCCACTCACAGGTTCTTGCTCGTGCAGTTGAAGGATTTTTGTGGAGAATTTCTCAAGAGGAAGCTCAGCCTTGGCAACTGTGTGGCCGTCCATAGCCTTGCGCACATGTACACTTTGGACCAGCTGGCCTTACGTGCTGCTGACATGATTCGTCGCAATTTCCATAAAGTCATCCAGGATGAGGAATTTTACACGCTTCCATTCCATCTGGTCAGAGACTGGCTGTCAGACGCAGAGATTACAGTTGACACTGAGGAGGTTTTGTTTGATGCAGTAGTCAAATGGGTTCAGAAGAACTCAGAAGAACGGGTGAAGTATTTTGAGGAGCTTTTTCGTCTTCTCAGGCTGCCACAGATAAAGCCAACGTATCTTACAAGAGTTGTGAAGAATGAGCCTTTGGTCGTGCAGAATGCAGCCTGCCTACAGCTTGTGTCAGAGGCTGTGGAGGGTCATGCGATCCGCTTTGAAAACCTCAAATCAGCAGATACAGAGTTCTGGGCATCATACATGGCCACATTCCAACCCAGATTTGGCCAGAACATGGATGTCATCGTGGTGGTCGGTGGGGTCTCTGAAGGAGGTGACTACCTGAGTGAGTGCGTAGGGTACTTTGTATACGAAGACCGTTGGGTCAATTTGCCACACATCCATAACCATCTGGATGGTCACGCTATTGCGGCCACTGATACCCATGTATACGTGGCTGGGTCCATGGAACCAGGATTTGCCAAGACAGTGGAGCGCTACAATCCAAATCGCAACACCTGGGAACAAGTGAGCAACCTCACCACACGCAAGCATTCCTTTGGCCTCACCTGCATCAGAAATATTCTGTATAGTATTGGCGGTCATGGCAACTTCAGCCCTGGCTTTAAGGATGTGAGTGTCTATGAACCTGACCAAGACAAGTGGCACAACCTAGAATCTGCTCCTAAGATTTTGAGAGACGTCAAGGCTATTAGTGTCGAAGATCGATACGTTTATGTCACCGCGAGAACTCCCATAGATACTGACAGCGATGATGGGTTGAAGACGGTGACTACTCGCTACGACACTGACAGTCGCCAGTGGCAAGAAGTCGATTCCTTACCGCTTATTGACAACTACTGCTTGTTCCAAATGGCTGTAGCGTCGACTAACTTCTACCACACGGCTTCTTGCTGTCCCAAGAGTTACACCAACGTACGTGATGATGTAGCTCGTCAAAAGATCAGCGCAAGGATATCTGATGATATTCTTGAGAGCCTTCCCCCAGAAGTTACTAGTATTGAGGGTGCTGCCATCTGCTATCTTGGTGATGATGTGTTTGTGATTGGTGGCTGGAAGAACAGTGACGATGTGGATAAGCAGTATCGCAAGGAGGCGTACCGTTATTGTGCTGAGCGCAAGCGCTGGATGCTTCTGCCACCCATGCCTCAGCCACGCTGTCGTGCCACAGCATGTCACGCTCGCATTCCCTACCGCTTTCTATACGGCTGTCAGCGTTACCCAATGCCACAAAATCTGGCACGCCAGAGGGACCGTATGCAGCAAATGCAACAGTTACATCGTCGCACATTAACTCTACGCAGGCAGTTACAATCACAGATTGAATGCTGAGAGCCCTTGTTGCTCAATAGAAAACAACTGCTGCAAAAATCATGATAATATAGTCTTGAACATTCCCATGATCCCATTCTTATTAAAATGTGTATTGTTTATTTGTGACATTTCATCACTGGGAGAGTGAATGAAATGGCTGAAGCTAGTAAAGAGAGTATTTTCAATGTGACTTTGTATAATGGAATCATATAAATATGTAAAAAAGATACGTTTGTAAATATCTGTACACATGAAACATTGTTTCATGGCCTCGCATGAATTTGCCTTATTCCCACTGACGGCAATTTGCAGAATGCTGCACATTGTTCATTTATCTTGAGTCATGGTGATGGTTGTCCTGCTACATTTGTGGGTTTTTAGGTTGTTTGTTTTGCAGGGAGAGACACCATTTTTCCCAGCTGTAATGAATGAGCTGTTCAAAACCGCTCGCACGTTTTGAACAAACCATTAATAACTACAAAAAGAACTCACTTGTAAATTACTTGTTTCTGGTCTTAATTGTGATGATTTTATTTGTCTTGCACTTGTTTGTCAATGCAATTCTTTCACAGTTTTTGTTTATATGTGTAAAAATGCATTCTTCGCAACTACAAGCACTTCATTTCAGCATTAGCCCTTGTCTTATTCTTTATTCTTATAGTTTAAATTGATTATATTTGTTCTTTTTCAACTTGAAAGCACAGGGAATAAAGACAGTTATGGCATCAGTTATTGACGCATGAAGGCCACACCTAATAAAATTGTAAAACCATAGATGTTCAGAATATAGTCAAGGATTCATTACCTCAGTGTCAAGGGCAGGATTTTGTTACTTAAAAACAATTTGTCATTGGTTTTGTGGTCTATGCCAGTTTGAGATCTCTCAGCTTCCTTGATTTAATTATTTTCACTCATATGTTTTTAGCAACCTCATCAGCTTGTGCTCTGTCATGCAATGCCTGTCAAGAATTATGTTAAAGGGGTCATATGATGCTGCTAAAAAGAACATTATTTTGTGTATTTGGTGTAATGAAATGTGTTTATGCGGTTTAAAGTAAAAAAAACATCGTTTCTCCTCTATGCCCCGCCTTTTTGAAACTTTCCTTCTTGCGCAGAGGAAATGAGTGTGTGTGTATGTATGTATGTATGTATGAATGTGTGTGTCGATGGCGATAGTGTCTGACAATAAGAGTAGCAAGGCTGGGATGTTACCTTGTCCTGCTCTCATTGTTGTAAAGTCTTTTAAGGGCGAATATAGTTCTTTGCATGTGTTATAACG
Organism: Sinocyclocheilus rhinocerous; assembly: GCF_001515625.1. NCBI lineage: Eukaryota > Metazoa > Chordata > Actinopteri > Cypriniformes > Cyprinidae > Sinocyclocheilus > Sinocyclocheilus rhinocerous. The sequence continues at coordinate 6,380 of NW_015635088.1, forward strand.
TATGCACATGCTGTGGATCTCAGTGATTTGCAATAAATATTTATTAAAAATCTGATATTGTCCAAGAGTTGTTGTTCTGCCTAGTTGATACCCTTCCTGGAGTGCCATTACTATTGTTTACAAAAATTTATGCTTACTGAAAATTGATGCAGTATAACATTGTACTACAGTGTTAATTTTAGATCGATCAAAGCATTTTCACATAGAATGTGATTATTCCCCAATTGTTGTACTTGACAGTGTGTGCAAATTGTCATGAGATCTTGCTCTTTATGGTATAATCAACAAGTGTCTATAGGAAATAATATGGTCAAATGAAAATAAATA